>NW_024039036.1:0-5000 GCF_016077235.1 Cyprinodon tularosa | reverse complement strand
GTGGAACAGGGCCCAATTGCTGGATACTTGGCAGAGTCTCAGGTAAAGTTTATTTTCCTCGCTTCCTGGCACCTATAGGGCTTACGTCTTTGTTTGCTGATCGTTCGATTTATTTTCTTTTTTTATACAGAATTTCGGCCAGTTGGCGAAAACTTCAGAATCGGCCGCCCTAATTGGTCTGTATCACGGTCAAGTAGCATGCAAGAAGAATCGATTTGGAACCCCAGAGAGAGAAGTGAAGTAAGCGTTTTTTGTGCTTTGGTTTGATGCATTGTCTGCCACAGTTATCGGCTCACTTGTTTTCTGTTTTCTTTTCCCCAGAACTCTTGCCATTTTGGGAGCAGGGCTAATGGGAGCGGGTGTCGCCCAGGTGACTGTGGACAAAGGCATCCATACCATCCTTAAGGACACCACTGTGGAAGGTTTGTCCAGAGGAGAGCAGCAGGTTTACAAAGGGTCTGTAACTTCATGTCAGATGACACTTCTGGTTTATGCTGCAATGAAATGTCTGAAAGTTGCTTTTCTAAAACCCTTTTTTCTTTTCTTTTTAAAATAGCTTAATCACAAAACCAAAAGAAGAGTACATCCTTTCAGAGGGGGTCCAACTGTCCACTTTATCAGCCCGTATTACAAGGGTTTTAAAAGGCTGAATGGTCATTGAAGTGTGTTTGAAAATTCAATCAAGCATGCCCTCCTGAAAGGGAAATCGAAGCTGTAAATCTATCACTAGTTTTTTTTCTTCATTTTATTTAATTTATTTAAGCAAAAAACTTTGATTATCCCCCAAATTTTTTACAGGTGGTCCTCTCAGTTATTTGAAAAAACTCTGTCTTCTATCAAGGCATTGCTGTGTAGCAGAGACCCCGAAAGGTTGACTTTGGGTTTGTTTTAATAAATAACATTGTTTTATTCACCAAAATTTTAAGATGATGTTCTCTCCCCCCTCGGTTTTGGGTGCAATCTTTTTCCAAAGGGACAAGATGAGTCCTTGAGATTATAAAACCCCGATAAGAGCGAAAGGCACTACAGCCTGGCTGTGGGCGGGGGGGCCTGAAAGCAGGGGGAAAAATGTATAGTTTTTGGGGTGGCTCCGGGTTTGCTAAAATATTACTTAAAAACATGTCATGTGAATTGTGTTCACAAAGGTTTTCATTAAGCGGATGAAATTTGAAATAAGCAAGCTTTTTAAAAATTAATCGGAAAGTATTTGTCCAAAATTTTAAAAGCTGTTCCCGCTATATCCCCTTTTTAAATTTTCTGTTTATTATTTAATCAAAACCCCTTTTCAACGGGTTCCGCAGGGCCCTTTAAAAGTCTTAAAAGGGATTGAATTTTAAAAAAAAAATAAGGCCTTAATTGGGTTTTAAAATGTCTTAAATCAGTCTTTTTAGGCATTATTTATTAAAAAAATAATAAAAAGGGGTTATTTTTATTACAAAATTTTTTTTTGTAAATTAAAAAAAAAGTTAAAATTTACTTTTTTTTTTTTTCAAAAAAAAAACGGCTCGCCTTTTGGTTCCCTCCCGATAGGGAACCAATAAAGGTTGTTGCGGCCGGGACATTTTGGGGGATGCGCCTTAACTTTTTGTCTGGAAAATTGAGAATGTAAATGTATGAAATTGGTCAGGAAAGGGTTTTTCCTGGCTAAACCCGGGAAATACATGAGGCCAGTGGATTTAGTGCAAGAAGTCATTTGGGAATTTGGCAAGGGGGTGATCGAAGACGAATACAAAGCGCAAAAGGAGACGGGAAAAAAACAGGGTATTTTTCAGTTTAGTTCCCCTTGTCTCTTGCAAGCCCCACTTTCACCAAAAAAATACTAGAAAACCATACCCAAAAAAAAAAAGCGCAAAAAGATTAGCATGGTTTGTTGGGGCTTTAAAAATGTTGTTTTGTTCCCTGCTAAAACAAAGTTTTTGAATTCAGTTAAATAATTGTTAAAATTATCCGTCATTTGTGGTTTTTAGTTTTTCCCGAAGGGAGCTTTTTAAAAATTTTTAAATTAATGCGTGGGTTTTGTTTTAAAATAAACCTTTGGGTTAGTTGCGCAAGGGGTTTTTTCTTGTTTCTTGTGTTTGGCTTAAATTTTTTTTCAAGTGGGATTAAAAATTTAAAGTCTTGAATTTAATTTGCCCCGCTGCAGGAAACCCTGTACAAACCATTTTTTCCCCTCTGCCATCGTTCATATATTGCTATCATTCATTGCTTGTCCCTCTGTTTTTATATACTTGTTTTTCCTCCTGGGGGGTGTAAAATATACAACCGTTTTCCCTTCCTATTTAAAACTTTTTTTATTCAATAAAAGAGGATGGTAGTTTCACATCCCCTGTTATTTTTTGGGAAAGAATCATCTTTATAATAAAGTAATTAATGAAATATTTAAAAATTTTATTTATTTGTTTCCCCCTTCCCGAAAACTGACAAGTTTTTTAGATTTAAAAACCCAAATTGATTTTTTTTTTTGAAAAAATTCTATTAAAATAAACCCGGTAAAATTTTATATAAAAAATATAATTGTGTTTTTAAAGAGAGTTTAAACAGTGACGGTAATATTACTCTGTTTTTTGTGCTTTTAAAAAAATGGTCCCCTGATTGCAGGCGGGAATCCCTTTAAAAGTCATCCCTCTGAGTTTTTTAGCTTTCCCCCGTTTAAACAGCGTCAGTCTGATCCTTTATCCCAAATTCACAGTGAACTGTTTTTTGAAGTTTAAACCTGAGGATGAAAGGGGCACGAATTGAATTTTATCAGAGAAATTTGTAATAACCTGGGGTTTTTTAGCTGTTGATTTTGAAGTTTTTTCGGGGGGGATTCTACCCACGAGGTGTCTGGTCCTTTGTTGGTGAGTGTAGAGTTCTTCAGGGTTGTTCGGCGGTTCTTGTTTTTTTTGGAGGTTGTCCTTTAAAACACGCTTTTAGAATTTGATGCATTGCTTCTACAAAACTGTTTCTTCTATCGTTTACGTGCAGGAAGGCGTTTGACCAAGAAACTGGATGGGCCCTTTCAACAAGCTTCGGGTTCCCCGTGGGTGGGCACAGCTGGCGATGAAGTTGGGATTGATGTTGGCTCCGTGGCTGGGATCTCGGCAAAGGGCCCTTTGGCTCCCGCTTTGGTGGGGAAATGTGGGGTTTTAAAGCCATGGTGGATCAGGGGTTTTTAAAGGTTTTAAAATCCTTATTGTTTGGGTTTTGGTTTGGAATCTGCTTTAGTCTTATTGTTTCTGATGTTTGTTATATTTGTTACTTTGAAGGACGTAAATCGGGAAAAAAGGTTGCTACATCTAAAACCGGGCCGCAAAGTCAAGGTTTGTGAACCCAGAGGTTGGAGACATTCTTGAGAAGTTAGGATGCCCACCGAACCCTGCTGTGTAAGTCCAAATGAAAATTGAAAGGGAGATGCAGGAGCAGCAAAAAACCGTGAAAATTTAATATCTTTTTTTTTAAAAATGCAGGGTCGAAATGATTCAGTTAAATTTTTATTTTAAAAAACAGTCAAGTTCTTTTGTCTGACACAGGCTCTATCAAAACCCACTGTCAGTATTTATTTTCTTAGTCTATTCTTTTTTTTCTGAAGAATAATATTTAAAATTGTATGTATATTAAGGGATAAGTTTTTATTCATCTATATTCCAATTGAAATGTTCATTATTGATATTAAATATCAAATCACTGAGATAATCACTTAAACTTTGGTGGTCATCCGCAAAAAGGATTAAGGTTTAGTGTTTGGGTATATTAAATATGTTGTGTAAATTAAACAAGTTTGGGCCCAATATAGATCTCTGGGGGAAATTTCCACAAGCAATCCCAAACATCCCGATTGCGAATACCCTTCTTCACATGTTGCCGCCCTTTTGCTAAATAGCTTTGCATCCAACTGAAGGCCCCCTCCACTAAAACCTATCTTCCGTTTTTTTTGAGTAAAATATCACGATTTACAGTATAAAAGGGCTTTTTTAAAGTCATTTAATATTCCTGATGCATATTTTTTTCATCTAGATTATTTGTAAATTTCTTCTACTGCATCAATTACTGCCATAGATTGTTGACCTTTTTAACTTTTTATTATTATTAATTATGTTTTTTCTATAAATTTATGAAATTGTATTCCCTAAAAAAAAGTGTAGCAGAGAAATTGTCCTGTAATTGGCGAAAAATGTTTCCTTCTTACACAGGTGGGATTATTTTTGCCATTTTCATATTGTTTGGAAAGGTCCCTGTTCAAATGATAGATTAAAATATAAGTTAAGGGTTTAGAGATATTACAGGTCATTATTTTATTAGTCTCATATCAAAAACAATCAGTAGTTTATTTTCACACTTACTAACAGTCTTTATTATATCTGATTTAGTTCCGCTTAACCAGACTGGCATTTAGTGATGGGTTTTTCTTTTGTGAAGAGGGGAGGCATCATATTTAATACTCTGTCGTCTCACCTAATCACTAGTCGTGTATATTTAGCTGTTTACTTGATTTTTCCCGATCATTATAACCCAAATTTTCTATGTCAAAGGTGACAATTTGGTGGGTGGGAACTGCGGCTGAAACAAATTTAAATTTGGGTTAAAACAATTGTTGTAATAAAACTAATTTACTAATCCATTAATCTAAACGGAGTGACAGATCAACCCAAAAACCCTTTAGCAGCATTATACCAAAATTATAAAAAATATATATAAACATTTTGCATTTAAGATACAAAAACTTTTTCATTTGTCAATATCCAGAACTCAAGTGGAAAATTTTTTTAGTTTCACCTGGTTTGATTTAGTAAAAATCTTCTTTAAGGAACCTATTAGTATCTTTTCATTAATTGATTAATCGACAGATTAATCACTTTTTAAAATAATCGTTTTTAAATTGCAGCCCTAATGGGAAAACTACATGTTACCATCGAGTGATGCTCTCAAACATCCAACCTTTTTTTTTTTGGAAAAGATTTAAAACAGCCTGTTAAAGTTTTTTGGCTGTGTTTAAAACTGTCCTTTGAAAGAAACAGCTA
>NW_024039035.1:797500-833451 GCF_016077235.1 Cyprinodon tularosa | reverse complement strand
TCAGCCTGCTTTTATTAAGGATTATTAAATTTGTATAGCGAACACGATGTTCAAAAAAGTATATTGGAGTCATGGTCCACACCCAACAAGAAATGGGCCATTTTGGATCAAAGATACCATTTTCTTTTTTTAGGTCATGACATATCTGAGGGAAGGGCTTTTTTTTTTCTTTAAGACATAGACTTCAGATTCACTTTGCATGGACTATAATTCATAGCAAATTAAAAGTTATCAAAATTATTATTCTACATGGGAGCATGTGGGCGTGGCTAAGCATCAAACTGTTAACTCCAGTCATCCAAAGCCATGCTTTTAGGAGGAGGAGAAGGATAGTGAGGATGAGAAACAAACAGCAGTAGGAGATGCAGTGAGAGCAGCAGCAGGAAGAAAAAATATGCAGACAAGGAGCACAGGGGGAGGAGGATGATTAGGATGAGAAACAGCAGAAGGAGAATGGAGGAGGATTAAATGAAGCAGGATAAGGAGGATGAAGAGGATCAGGAGAAGCAGCAGTAGGCAGGGGATAAAGAGAAAGAGCATCAGCAGGATGAGGAGAAGGAGATGCAGCAAGAGCGACAGCAGGATGAGAAGGAGATACAGCAAGAGTGACAGCAGGAGGAGAAGGAGACACAGGAAGATAAGCAGAAGCAGGAGGATGATGAGGAGAAGCTCCATTAGCAGGAGGATGAGGAAGATGAGGAGAAGCTGGAGGAGGAGGGGGATGAGAAACAGTGGCAGCAGCAGAACGAGAAGGAGGGGGAGGATAAGAGAAGCAGCAGCAGGCATAGGCTGAAGAGCAGGAGCATAGGATGGGAAGGAGCGTGGAGGTGGAGGTCGCTTGGTTCCCGCGGTCGCGACATACCAGGCGGTGCGAGCTGCGAGGGCCGCCCAATGCCACTTGTGGCTTTAATTAGGATTTTCTTTTCTATTATTTAGCATGGAAAACAAAAATAAAACAACAACTTTGACTAATTGTGTTTTAGAGATCTGATGCATGATTATCTCTTGCTTTAGCATTAATTGAAAAAAGATATTGCAGCATAAGTTTGAAGTTTTGATCACCAAGTTTTATTGTAAACTTAAATATTTATTCTACATTTTCATGTATAGTATTGTGTTTTTTATGTTATCTTTACTATTACAAAACGTTATTGTTAGAAAAATGTCTTTAGCTGCCTTAAATCAGTTGATTCTGCTGTAACAGTCTTCATTGAAATTAACCATAAGCAGAAATCCATTCAGCCCAAATGAATCCTGGGAAAATCTTTGAATTTCAGATTAGTGAGTGCGTGGAAGGGACATGGTGGACTATTACAGTGTCCTGGGAGTCCCCCGGAATGCCTCTCAAGATGAAATCAAGAAGGCGTAAGTACCACAAGATCATTTTATTCAATGATTTATAAAGCTATTTAAAACATCCCAATAAGGAGAGAAAATGTAATTAAAATTAAACTTTATGAAAAGGCTTAAAAAAATTTGCAAAAAAAAAAAAAAATTATTAAAAGAAACAATTTAAGCCTTTCTATACTATAGTGATATCACAGAGGTTCAAAGGAAGCTGATTAATAGCTCTTTGGTATAATCACGTTTTTACAAAAACTACCAGTGTCACTATTTGGTGTTGGATTGAGGCAAGTAGGCAGAGGTGAATTTAGGTGGGTTTAATGAGGTCCACTGGTACAGAGGCAGGAATCAAAAAATCCAACAAAAATAACAAACAAACCAGAACCAAGAAGACATCAGGGGAAACCAAACTTTAGGAGCCAGGGAGAGATGAGGTAAGCAGACAGACGTTAGACGAGGATCCAGCAAACAGGAACTGAAGAGGGAGGGCTTTTAAAGGGGACAGAGACAAAGAGAGGGCTAACGAGAGGATTGGAAACAGGTGAGGACAGAGCAGAAAACAGAGCTAGGGAAAGAGGACACAAGAGGGCAGCAGAGGACAACAAATGGAAAACCTGGAAGACAGGAACTAACAAGAAAACAACAAAATAATAATTAAACACTAAAACAAGGAGCAAAGTAAAACTGAATACTCTAAATAAACATAACAAAACCAAGACTGTGACAACCAGGTCATTTAGGTTTGACAAACTTAAAAGATTTGTTTAATTCTTTGTTTTAATTTCAAAAATATGAGTAAATGATGCACACATTTTTTTTGTAAAGACTAGAAATATATGGGCAGAAACCTCTATGATCAGAATTTAAATTGCCCAGAGTAAACCTATATATGGAAAATTTGAAATGAAATATACTGGTTAGAATTACATTGTATTTTATTGCATTGAAAAATTCAGACAAATTTAACCTTCAGTTCTACAATTCAATTTCAGTTCTGAATTATTTGTGCTCCACATCTGTGTCCTTGAGAAAAACCAGAGTAACTGAACACAGATTCGCATAATTTCACATGACTAGCAGCAAAATGTTCAGGTTTGCATTAAATTTATTACACGCATAAAAAATGCCAGGTAAACAAATGTCACTACATGTTACTGTTGATACAATAGATTAGCTGTTGTGTTATCACGTCATACAACCCACGAGTTTGACACATGGTCCAAGGATGTGGAGCCACAAGGGGAACTATACTGAAGATGCACAACCTGTTGTACTATGCTAATCTACCATCTTAAACTATCAGCAACAAGTAGCATAGCTGTTACAGTTAGCCCAGCTATGTAACAAATGTTATACAGTCCTTAGCATATTGCTGCTTGTCAATTGTTATAATGCAGTGAATCCACCAAGCTACCACTTCTCCAGGTCTAAGCAGTCACATGGCTTCACCTTAAGCACAATGTCAACCTGGGTTTGATTACTCTGGTCTTTCTCAAGGACCCAGATGCGTGGCCAGGGAAAAAAAAGCAGACTTTATAAAATTAGTAGAACCTAATTTCATTTCTAAATTTCAATTAATTTTACCTTCTACAGCAAGTGAAAATGAAATTTGTCAAAACTTAGTTTTAAATACACTGAAGTACAGTTCCAGAGAAAAGTAATTCAGATTAAAATCACGACCTTTTTCAAATAACTGTATTATATAATTGGAAAGAAAATTCACATTATTAAATACAGTTTAAATTTGGTGAAATTCACTTTCAACCCAATAGATTTTGATTTGAAGTTCCCAAAGATACACTCTGGGTAATTCAAACTCAGTTTCTGATGGCAAAAGTTTCTGTTACAGATGAGCACCCACCATTATACATTTTAATAAATTAGTTTGGCCATAGAAAGTATTGTGTAAAATAATTAGTATATAAAAAAAACAAACAGTTTTTCTCTGTTTACTATTTTTTTCCTTTCCTGTTCTTTAACATTGATGAGATGTGTTAGGTGTAGACAGTACAGAATATGATCTGAATGTGATGTTTATATTTGATAATAATTGTTTTTGCAACTCTGGGTGAAGGTACCGGAAACTGGCTCTGAAATGGCATCCAGATAAAAATCCGGACAACAAGGAAGAGGCAGAGAAGAAGTTTAAAGAACTTGCAGAGGCCTATGAAGTTCTGTCTGACAGTAAGTCCCAATTTAAATATTTGTGTCGCTGAGTTGTTAATGCTCTACAAACCTTTTTTTTTTTTTTTTCACATAAGATATATCTTTTCGTATAAAAACAAAAGCTATTTTATTGACATGGAGGGTTATGCCACCTCTGTTTTTGTGATTTATCAGCTTACAACTAGTGTCAACCTGTGTTGAAAATGTTATTTAAAAAAATGACTTCTAATTGGTTCTACTGTTTTTTTCCTCTTTACCAGAGAGCAGACGCGATGCATATGACAGATATGGAAACGACAAAATGCCACACTCAGGTAATTACACTAAGGCACATACAAGATCAGTGGTTATTATGTACTTTGGAATACAGTAGTTTGTATCTAAAAATTGTACAATTTTTCCCCAGTTATTAATTTTTGAAAATATCCATTTACTCTGACATCTACTTTTCTCAGGTTCCTCCACCGCAGATTTCTCAGACCTCTCAGGATTTACCTTCACATTCCGCAGCCCAGACGAGGTGTTCAGAGAGTTTTTTGGTGGACAGGATCCTTTTGCTAGCCTTTTTGGTATGGTAAACAGCTTTATCTTTTGATTTTATACCTTTTCAAATTTTCTTTCCAATTATATAATTCATTTAGACCTATTAAAGGGTCATTAAAGTAGGGGACTCGTCTGTAGTGAAAAGCATAGTTTTTATAAATCATAATTTCTTTCCTAAACATCTTTCCTTCCATATTTCTGCACTGATGCTAACATAACTGTGTATCTCTCCAGATGACTTTGCTTCATTCGGAGTCCCTCAGTCTCGCCTGGGCCCCAGTCGATTCTTCTCTTTTCCCTCAGCTGGAGGTAAAAACATAATTCCTTAAAAAGTTATCAACATTAAGATATTTCATGATAACTTTCCAGTGAGTCTATCTACATAACTGTAGTTTGTATAAAAGTAGGTTAATCCTTAAAAGGCAGTGGGATTGAATTTAATAACATTGTTATTATGACACACCTCTTACTTAGCCAGTGTTCTGGATTACTGAAGCAATTTTCTTACTTTATATCTTAATTTTCCAGCTACAGCAGCTTGTTGTTGGTTATATTCTGACGGTCTGCACAAATTAAATGTCATATTAACATTTCCTCTCATGTTTTCTAATCTATTCATTTTCTGCAGTTGGATTTAGCTCTTTTTCTACTTCCTTTGGTGGTTTGGATGCGATGGAGAGTATGGGAGGAGGAATGGGTAACTTCAAATCGGTTTCTACCTCTACTCGCATTGTAAATGGGAAACGCACCACCACTAAGAAGTATGTGAAAACCTTAACAGATAAAAAAGATTCAGCTGTTTAAATACATGACACACAAAAGTGAAGTAAAGCTTCACCATGTCCCTTCCACGCACTCACCAATCTGAAATTCAAAGATTTTCCCAGGATTAAGTATAAGCTAATGTTGGTCATTTTTAAGCTTATTAGTATCTTATTATATCAATACCGTGGTTAGTCTTTATGGTGTCCAAATGGTAGGAAAATATAAGATATTGGTAAATAACTGTTGTTGGTGATAAAGCGATTATTAATGTCAGACAGTGATATCTGTCCAGATTTTCATATTGTGCATCGATACAAAATTTCTTGGATCTAAAACTAATCCTTGTTTGTATTACTTGCAGGATAAAGGAGAACGGTCAGGAAAGGGTGGAGATTGAAGAAGATGGGGTATTAAAGCAGGTTCTTATTAATGGTAAGAAACTTTACAAAATGAAGTGCTGATAGATTTGAAATGCATCATTTCAGGTTTGTGTGAAAAATCCCTTCATTTTGAAGCTCAGGTAACATTTTTTTTTCATTTCACTATTTCTAAAAATGAATAATGCACATTTTGCGATGTTTAATCTGACCTTCAGAATATACCATTGATATTGCATTTCTGTAGATAAAGGCAGAGTATTTATCACCTCTGTTTCCTTAAGTCATTGCTATACGGCACGCATATTGGTAAGCTTCCTGAAACGAGACCTCAAACTTTGATTATTTTTATATTTAATGGGACATATACTGAACAATTATCAAAAAAAGCTCACATTTATTAGGGGGAACTTTATAAAGAATAAATATCCTGCTTACAGATGGGTGCACATCCTTGACTCTTATTTCAACATTTTGTGCTTTTGAGTTCACATCTGTCTTCAACTATAGTGAATTTATGACTTCAATTAAAAAATCCCTTGCAGGACAGTATAATCCCAGTATTCTTGAGTGAAAAAAAAAGGGAAAACCATACAATAATTATAGCCTTAAGAAAGTAAAGAACATGTGTTGATTAAAGGCAGCAGCTGTCAGTCAGTCTTAGGATAACGTGAGAGGCTGAGGCTTCTAACCAACGCTCCTAGTCTTTGTTCCAAAACAGAATAAACAAATCACAGAAACATTTAACCTTCAGTGAGCACTTTTTATGAAAGGTCACTGAGTCAGTGGCTTTGTGCCATTCTTGTAACGTGTTACCTAATAACGCGTTAGTGCCAACACCGACTACCAATCAAGTTGTAAACTAGATAATGTTATTGTGGTTACAACAGACAGGCCCTTTGGACATTTATGAGTTTGACTGAATATGTATTTCTGATTTCAGAAACAAACATTCAGCCAAGCTGATAAATATCGAAACGGCCAATTAAAATGTGTAAACATTTCTAGGTATCTGAAGCTTAATATCTACAGCACAATTTTGTTTTTTAAACATTCATAAATTCAGTTTTTGCTGACAAAAAATTAAATTAGAAATCTGTTATTACAGTTCTGACTATTTAAGTGATCTACAAATGTAGGAGGAGAACACTTTAAATAAATGTCAAAATGGCCTGCCATACTGGACTACATATAAACGTATTCATCATCAATTAACAACCTTCTCCAATGGAACCTCCCTCTACTCTGCAGCTGTAGAGCTGTAGCTCTTTCTTTTAAAAACATGTTCCAACTCTGCTGGTAAAGATTCTCAGTCATTCAGGTCATAGTCATTCCAAAAAGGTTAAGAAAATTAAAAAATAAACCACTGGAATTTTTTTCAAGTTTGAAGACATTTTGCTTCCCATCCAGGAAGCTTTCTCAATTCAAAATGTCTGGAGTAGCGTTTCATTTCCAGGCTTATAGAGTGGCCCAAACAAATGTTCCAAATCCCCATAAGCCTGCATTCAAATCTCTAGTTCCAGTGGTGTGACATGAGCAAACTTCCTCTGGCCTGTTGTTGTGGTGATTCATTCAATCAGGGCTCCACTGATGATGACTTTTAATAGTTGTTATGCACACACTTGACTCTTGAGTGGATGTGCTTAGGATTCATTAAACTAACTCCATACCAGCCGATGGGAAAGTAAAAAAATCAGTTTCCAACCTCAGGCTGGATCAATCCAGAATTATGGGTTTGAACAAAATATTGTTGAAACTGCAGTGTGAAACAGACCTCAGAGGTCTCTCTCTTAAAGCCCCGTCACATTCAGACACTCCACTACACCTTTAGTCCAGCTGGTGGCGCCAGTAAGAACACACAGCTAGTGTCCCCCTTTACTTTCAGTGTTGAACAGTTACCGTATAAGCAAATCCCTTAGCATAAAGTTTAAATAATTATTTGAACAACAGTCCTTTTCCACATATGCATTTCTGTTCACATGTTTGCTTCAGGCTTAGGTTTGTAGACAATAAAACTCTATTTACGTTAAATAGCACAAATCTTCTGAAATGCAAAGATTTCTCTAACTATGATGGTTAAAGTAGTGTTATTTGTTCAGCCATTGTTTATTCACTGCTATATATAACATTTAGACTAATATTATGTAATCAGGGATTCAGTTTGTTTTAATATGTGTTTAACAAACAGAGAAATGTCTTTATATGTGTTTTTCATAGGTGTGGAGGACGAAATGGCTCTTGCACTTGAGCTGAGTAGAAGAGAAGGACACCAGTCCGCTCAGAAACCACAGCTCCTGAATGGATCACCCTATCACTCCGACCGTCACAGCACTGCGCCTGCACATCGGTCATTTAGCGCAGCTCCCTTTTATAACCATGTGGATGACAGTGAGGATGAAGAAGAAGATGAAGACCTTCAGATGGCTTTGGCATGTAGCCTGTCAGAAATGGAAGGGCAGCAGCGAGCCGGTGCTACCAACTTCATACCAGGTGCTGTGGGCAGGGGCAGAACCAAACATACTAAAACTGGGGGCAACACAGTAGAAGGGCTTGTTAATGGACAAACTGTTCATCTGTCCAGTGCGTACAAAGTAGTTGGAGAGGGAAAAGGTGATGAGGGGCACTTTAAAGTTAGCACAAGTTCTGGAGCTAGCTCTGAAACAAAGCAGAATGGAACCAGAGAGCCAGCTACAGCTGCTCCCACTACACTGTCGACTGAAGAAAAGGTCAAACCAGTGGCAAAAACATCAGAAGGGAGTGTGAAAAAGAACAGGTGTGGGTGTGTTGTGTTATAGCATGGTCCATTGCATATCTAGGAAGGCTCCCCTTCCTCTTAGCATGGTGTCAGCTTACAGCCACAAATTATAGTACATGCAAAAATGATTCTTTACCTAAAGGTCTGGCAGCTGTTTGCTAACAGTATGCAATATTGAATTATGCACATAAGGTGATAAAAATATTTTTGAATTCTTACTTGCAAAAGAACAATGAATGATTGTTTTGAAATGGAGAGAATGTCTGAGTAGACAGGTGGAATGAGTAGGAACCTAGAAAATAACCGCTTTGAGTTTTTTTTAAAGTTTTTGCAGATTGTTAGAAATGGAGGTAAGTTTGGATTGAAGTCAGCTTTGGTTTCAGAGAGACGGTTTGAAATGCATCACTTCTAAGGTATAGCAGGTTGGTGTTATAGAGAAATAGATTGAACAGATCGGTTAGTTTAAAGAAAATGCCGAATCAAAGTAAAATGTATATGTGTGCCTCTCTCAGTGTATCTTTGAGAGTTTGAGTCTTTGAGAACCCTGCCACAAACTGTGCCAAACCCATGCCTGTCTCAAGCAAGTGATTCAAATCAAAAAGTATGTCACAAGGCTTTCAGTGGAAGTTCTTATCTTTGATTAAAGATGTCTTCTGTAAGTACCTGACCAACATTAATGGAAAATCTAGTTATTCAAAGCACACATTATGGAGTTAGGAATACTTTATATTTATGTACTGGTGCTGAATACATTTTTTAAGAACTGTGTTGTTAAATGTGCAGTGCCTTTAAAAAGTACACCCTGAACTGTTTTAGTTTTAATGTTTTCTAGACCTAGACTGGAAGGGACACGGCAATGCAAAGGATTGCTCTATTCAGATGAGACCAAAGTGTAATCTTTTGGCCAACAATTGAACCAGTGACTAAACTAAAGGTCACACCTTCTATTCCTAATATTCCTGTTTTTTCCACACTAGTGACCTTTGACAAGAGGTTAAAATCCTACATGAATTCACAATGTTTACCCGTTTCTAAGTTCCTTTAGATAAAAGCACCCTTACTCACAAATGAATTAATAAAAAGCAAATTTATTATGATTGTGCTTTCTATATAAGAAATAATAAACAAGTAAAAAAAAAATTGCACTAGATAAGTTAAAGTTCAGGCACCAAATCTCAGCCTTTTTCCCCTCTTAATTTTTTTGCACTGCTCTCACCATTGCACTCTATTTGCACATTACTTATACTACAGTAACAGTGCTGTGTGTTTGTTGCATTTATATGTAGGAGTCTGATAGGTACAAGCAGCTTTTTTTTGTTTGTGTGTGTGTGTGTGTGTGTGTGTGTGTGTGTGGCGGGGGACTCTTGCAATGAATGCTGGTGTCTCAGTTAAAAAGGCCTCGTTTCAGACCTCTAAGGACATAAAAATTATTGTTAAGTGGTGAAACACTATCTGTGAAACAGGGTTGTTGTTTGTTTTGTAAAAACTAATTCTGGAACTTTAGAAAGCCAAGTTGTTGCCAAATCCCAAAAGCATTCAAATCAAATTATTACTAGTATTGTGTAGTGTTTAAAGTACATTTTTGACAAAACTTGTTTTCTGGACTGCTGAAGCAGCAGAAAGTTGATGTGCCATAATTCCTTACAACCTGATATGTTTAATGATGCATATTGATTTAAACAATACGATTTCTGTCCCTGGCAAATGAGATTTAAATTATGGAAATATGAATTACAGATAATTCCTCCTCTTTACTAATAATGTGAAGCGGACATAAGAGCAAATATGAATAGATGGATTGTTTTATATACATATATATTGATTGACTTAAAATATTGTACTACCTTGCACTACCATGTGTTATTTTTCAATTTAATAAACTGATAACTAATAAAGATTGAGCATAAAGAGGAGTTCGTTTTTTTTTTTTTTCAGAATTCTATTGCCTCACTTTCTCATTAATCTTGTTCTAGTATTATTGATATTTGTCCTACTTTAGTCAGATATGTTTGATTAAATCCTGACTCAAGCTGATATGTATTTTCGCTATAAATACATAATCGGTTAAAAAACAAGTGTATCTGGTTCTAATCTTATGGCATAACTTAAACCCTTGTCTCATACTTCCTACTTCCTGTTTCAGACTCAGACTTCAAGGCCTTCACAAGCTAACCTGATTGGCTCATGCTGCTCTGTGCGCTTAAGCCCCACCCCGAGGTAAAGAACCATTGTGACACTGCGGCATCCTGAACATATTTTTTTCTCCTTCTTATCCGTCCCCATATAGATTCTATCCCATCTCAAGATAAACTGTAACGTCATTTTTTAACATCTGTTTTTTGCAGGTCTAAGGTCATACTCGCTACAATGCACTTTCTCTCGCCATGATGTGTTCTGTCTCAGAATGAAACCTTGAAAACTTTGTATTTGTTGCTTTGTGTTTCTTTTCTGTTTATAGCTTTTCAGAAAGCGAAAGAAGAGTAACTGGAAATATTTTGACAGCCAAGGACGGAGATATGTGTGCGACAAAAGATTGTGAATATTTTTTAAGCTTTGCTTTGGAAAACAGGTACAAAATATATTAAAATCGTATTCAAAGAATAGGAAATTATATTTACTCATTCAAAATGTTGCACAAATTCTGAAATATATTTTCAAAACATGAAACAGAGGAAATAAAGACTTTCTCTCTTTCCACTTTGATTAAATTTGTGTTAATCCTCCAATTGTTTCGAGAATGATAATGACACATACAATGAGAAATTGTCTCTTGACCAGAATCAGTCTGAACTTGATTTTCCCTGGGATGCTTATTAGAAACTCAAAAGGTCGGTATCTTTATCGGTACCTAGCACTCTTTAGAAAGGAAGATCTAAGTCATGGATGCTGAATGAATGCTTTTTCAGAATTTGTAAGGTGTTTGAAAATGAGGTCAGAGAAATTGTACAACTAACTGAGACATTGTCTACTGGTTGCTCATGAGAACGAGAGACTGGTCCATACTTTCATCAAATAACGGGAAAGCTACATTTGGTACAGCAAAGTTGCTTTTTTTTTTTTTGTCTTTTTTTGCTTTGAGCTCTCAACCTCTGTAATGAAACACACTGGAGTTGAAAACTCAACATTTTGGGGATCTCTGGCTGTGTCCGAACGTACACTCTAACCCCTAAATTCCTAAGTCACTATATAGAGCAGGGACTATATAGTGTACTATATAGTCAAGTCAGTTAACTTACCGTTCGGACAGATGATCACGGCTTTTCGTTCCCTGTTGGCCACGTGACTCCACCTCCCTGCACTTTACCTGCAGCATCTTTGTTATTTGTCACCGCTGTTGGGTAGCTGGGCCCATGATGCTTTGTAAGGAGAACTCTCCTCGCAAAGCATTCCGGGATATATCTGCTTGTCTAGTGACCATGGATGATCACTTTTCAAGGCGCATTGTGAGAAATGTAGAGTCCACTACCTTTTCTTCTACTAGACATTCAACCACTCATCTAAAATGTCGTAATCACTATATAGTGGTTAGAGCGGACATTCGGACACTGCCTCTGAGTTAAGGATCTTTATTCTATTGGAAACGCACAAAGTAAGCAAATTCAGCAAGTCCGTATCACGAATTGAAAGCTGTATAGAAACCAAAGAACAGTTGCAAGACTAATAATTGTATCGCTTATTACTCTTAATAATCGTTCAAATATTAAAACATTAATTATAAATGAAAATAAAAAATGCACAATTATTTAAATCATACTATAAAATAAAACCAACAACACAGGAATCATTTTCTTCTGCTGCATCACATCACAAATTTATTAAGATCAAGTCAAAAATACATTTTTATAGATATTTTCTATTTGTCTGCTACATGAAATAAACAACCATCAGCGTGAATTATTTACATTAATCACATTGACTAAGATGGCAAAAGAGTATGAAGAAAGCAACATCTTGGGTGGAAATAGGTAGATTTGTTGATGCCAATAGAAGGCATCCATCACTAAAAGAATCAGAGCCAGAGAGGAACTTACATCTTTAAGCCAAAGACACAGCCTCAGGGTAAAAAAAACAAATCGACAACATTGACACTTGACACAACCACATCCAAAGATTTAAAATAAACTACTTTCACGTTGACTTAGTAAGGTGAATGTATAGACATTTGGTTTTAATGTATGTTGGTCTACTTATCAATGCAGCAAAACGTCTGTGTTATCCAGCGGGCACTGAGATTTAGACTTCATGGTCACAGGGAGGTATATTGTCTCCTCTTTTGTAAAGCATAAACCTGTATTCAGACAGGCACAAATGTTTGAATTTTATGTTTTATGGCTGCATCCTTTTGTAATCAGGTGGGTAGCTTTTACGTTTGTGGTATAATTATGAATAAATGTGGTCCCATCTGCAGCCTATCAGAAACAAGCCACCACCTCATTATATTAAGCTGAAAAAAAGCTTTAAAGAATAATATATGAAACAAAAAATGAGGCTCTACATTTCTGTGACTGTGTATACCCTTGTCTGCACCTAGATCAAAGAGATCCAATAAATATTTCCTTTGAAACATGTATATTGAGGTGCCTCCATGTCTGGTGGCCATGTTCCTCAACTGCTGGATCTCACTGTGGCAGAGCTTTCAAAATGGCGTTCACCTCCTCAGCAACGGCTGTCAGCGCAAACTCAAACTGGTCCTGAACAAGAGGAGTGAAGGAAAGCATTTTGGTTTTGATTAACTTTAGCCATAAAGTTTGTAAAAGCAAGAAGAAACATGCAGAAAATAAGAGAAAACAGCTGGTACCTTGGTGCGAACCAGTCCAGGCCTCTGGTCTCTGATGTGCTCCAGTGTGGCTGCGATATCAATCTCCTTCACCCCTAATAGCAAGAGGAAAAGGGATAGCATCTGTATCAGGCAGTGGAATATATTTATGATGTTATAAAGCTGTTTTAATTGGTATTATTCATTATTTACATTTGATACTGTAATAGCGCTTTAGTTATAAAACTCTGCAATGACTCAATTTAAGTTGACCCTTTTCAAATAAATCAAATAAATAAACTGATTTTCTCCAATAGTTCATGGAGTTACCTCCACTAATATTAGGTACAACAGCCCCCTCTTCTGTCGCTAAATGTCAACTACATCCTTAGATAAGTTAACTCGATCACAACTGCGTTTTTAAAATGTTTTATTAAACATTTTACACACATGATATAAAGTGTGTGTGTGGGTGTGTGAGAGACTCACCTTTAGCCATGCGATTCAGCACCATGTCAATGAGAATGTATGTGCCAGCCCTGCTTGTTCCATCACTGCAATGACCAGAGAAGAAAACAAACTGTTTTCAATAAAGTTGAAACATTTATGCTGTATATTGATAGGTCATTTTTTTGTACCTGCAGTGCACAATGATAGGGCAGGATCGACCTCGGTAGCATTTATTCACCTTCCTGAAAAGAACAAACAACAGTAAAGGAAAAAAAAAACCTTATTAAAAAAGATGAACCTTATAGAATTATTTTGAAAAAGAGGATAGAAGCAGGTACAGTACACATACAAGGTGAAATCTGCTAGAAGATCATTAAATGTATGCTTTGTATGGGGCCTTGCAAATTTACCACCTGAGTTTTTCTTTTTTTCACATTTTATAGAAGACATGACATCACTGTGATTTATTGGGATTTCTTGTGATAGCCTACTGAATAACACACAGCAGAAAGTAATTACACGACTTTTACACATGGTTTTCAAACAGCAATGTGAGAATTGTGGCATAAATACATAATCAGTCAATTAGTTGAACAACCTTTCAAAGCACTTAAAGCTGAATGTTAAGCAGCTTTGCACCTTTGAAGTTTAGCTATTTGTCTGTAGAAAAAAAAGCTCAAGATCTTGAGAGCGCGAGAGAGATATGTAACAATTCCTTCTTCAAGTCCTGCCAAGGTATCTTAAATGGGATTTTGCGCTAGGTATAGACAGTGCCATTCCAACAAATGAATAGTTTGGTTTAACCCAACTAGTTGTATACCTGACTGTCTGCTTGAGATTGTTTTCCAGTTGGAAACAGAATCAGCTTCTCAGTCTCAAGTCTCAGATCCTAAAGTAGGTTTACATTTAAAGTTGCCCTACAATATTTTTCACCACAATTGAGGGTTTTATATATAGGCCAAAAAAGTGAAATAAATGATCTAATCTGATATGGTCACTTTGTCCAATACATGGCAAGTATTTAATGGTAAACTACAGGTTATGGAATGTAAGACAAGTCTTTGCCATATCAACCTGAGACTTTGGCCTCTTGGTTTCTCTTCTGATTGATGCTCTTAACTCTCATCGTATTAGTTTACATGTGGAATACATGTTTTACCATGTTTGTAGCTGTGTCATATCCTTTACAATTTTTATAGAGGGTTTGAGGAATCTTCTGCTATAAAGTAAATAAAGGTCTTAGTTGTAGTGTGAGCCTACAGAATTGACAAAGATTCCTGGATATGTGTTGAATCGTCTTCAGAAAAAACTTCACCGCTTTGCCTCCGATTTAAAACCGCTTTTGTGGATATTTTCTCATAACTTATAATTTTTTTTAAATAAATCTTTCTTAAACTTTATCCCTGACCTGTATGTTTTGTTTGGTCATCACAGTGGAGTTTGTGAGAAACTGCTCATTTAAGAAAAATCCTATTCATATTTATAAATTCCGGGACTTGTAAAATAAATAGATTGCACTGGAATTTTTGCAAGGAAAATATAATAAAAAAAAACAAATAGTTTGCTGTTTGATGCAACAGTTATACTGTACTTTGTATTGTTCTATCACAAAAACCCCAATTAAACACAATGCTTATGGTTTGAATATTTAAAAATCAATGTGTAAAAAAACTTTAGCAAGGAACTGAGCACACAGCGGCTCCTTAGGCAGGTTTAGTTTCATTTGGATCATTGCTAAAATGAATTCAAGGAAGCAGGAGGAAAGAAAATATGGAAATCTGTGAAAGGACCCATAAAAGTGATGATGAGGGAGACAATGAGGGGGCATGTTACGTTTTCTAAGATAGATGTGGGGATAGGACAGCAGGAGAGGGAGAAGCCTGCAGCAGCCAGTCACACCTGCCAATGCTCATTTTTGTGACTATGCAACTGGAGCCAGAGTACTAGCTGCAAACCACAAAAATGACACTGGGAGATGTTAAAATACAAACCTATCAACCTGCACACTGGGAGAGAGGGAGAGGGAGCCAAGGTGATTAATGGATGGGAGATGAAGTAAGGACAACAAAGACTTATTTGACCGTCTCTAACTCAGAAGGCGTGAAATAAAAGTACTGACTTGAAAAAGGATTTAAATGCAGCATTACACAAACTGAAGTTCTCTGTATTTGTAGAAAACGATTGAGTTATATGGAACAGAGTTAAGTATAAACTAGGTGGAGAGCCCAGCCTCTCTACCTGCGAAAGTCGAGCAGCGGTCTTGTAGAAGTGGGAATACCATCACCAGGCCAACTAAGCAAATGAAACTGTGTCAATGTTCTCGTCTCCTGTGTCTGGACATTCTTTAAGTAGAAGCTGCGCACCAGGAAGTCCTTACACCAGATATGCTCTGATACCAGATTCACCTGTATAAGAGAAAGACACAAGCAGGACAAAGAAGAAAGATAACATTTTAATTTTCCAAACATCACAATAAATGTTTATATTTCAAAAATAGAATAACCATTGTTCTAATTTTTCTTTGGGATTCCCCATCATGTAATTAAGAGATGTGGCCGAAAAGACAAACCTCATAAATGTGATAGAGTGAAGAACCTTCATCGGGCCAGTATCTTTCACTTTGCTTTTCTCCATCTTCCACCAGAGCCGTCATCATCACGATTACTGTGCAGCCATTCTCCCAAACCATCTACATATCAATAAGATCACACTGGTTATGGATATGGTTTACAATATGTGAAATGTTATTTTTTTTCTGTTTGTCCACAAATGCCTAAAAAAAAACACACAAAAAAAAACAGAATAATGTAATGCATAGCTGTTGGAGCCCAGCCTTGACAACACAAAAAAAATCCACAAGGGCCACAGATGCACCATGGACAAGTAATTTATGCAGGCAAAAAGGAATAAATTTTCCAGTTAAAGTCCTTTAGTTTTGTGGTTAATTTCTCCTTAAGCGAGAAAACAAAAATGACAAACATTTCTTCCATGCTTCTCCTACGCTGTTAAAAAACATACGCCCACTGCATGCTGGTCCTACCATTAACAGCCTATTTATAAACTTAATTCATCCAAATTGCTGCATAACTAACTGTAAACATGGAAACAACTAAATAACCAACAACATAATCTCAAAACAATTATCAAACAATCAAGTAAAAATAAATAACCTTAATTAGATTATCTACAAAAAAATAAAAACTCAGTTAATTATCAAAAAAAAATAACTGGCTCCTACAAATGGTTGTTAAATGAAAAGAAACCGATTAACGGTATGGTTATAAAAAAATATGAGAGGTGAGATGTCCATTTGTTGTCCTAAATTCATACTTTTTAAGAAATTTAAGAAAATGCAGGGGTCCCCTGCATTAGAGTTAAAGACTTTAAATACTTCACCATAGGGACTGGATTACAAATTTTCATTTATGTGTTTGTTTTTATTTTTTAAGCTCCCTCAACCCTTCTAATGAAAATCTAATCACACATTTTATTGTTTTAGATGTTGCCATGTTGGGCAGGATTAGTTCTGGCACAAAAAGTTTTGCAAGTGGGCTAAAATGCTCAATTTGCTATAATCCGTATTAAGAAACTTCTTCCACTTGTTTATTGTCTCACCTTTGTGACTTATGGCTAAATGTAAACTGGATGCTTTTAGTGATAAAATAGTTTTATTATTCTTTCATAAAAGACAGAGCAGTGGAGGTAAGGAATAATCGCTGCCTGTATATGTTTTCTCACCTAAACTGTGGATTTTTACCACTACTCTCCAGTCACTAAACCCTGTCGACTTCTCAGAATAATGCCATTTGGTCTATCTGTTTAGATGGATAGTCATGTAATAGTGGTTTTAAAGTTGCAACACTCATTTTCAGAGACAACCTAAGCTTGTCTAGATACTGGGAAACTGTTTTCCTGACCTGTCTGCTGTGTTCCCTTGTATTCATGATGCTGCTATTTTACGTTCACAGAGCAGATTTATTCATAACAGACATTACAGGAGTGGCTGAATTATGCTGTTGCTTCTGAAGGCAATTGGTTTCACCTAATTTAATTTAAGGAACTTCTGAGTAAAGAAAACTTAAGGCTTATTGGTGACACATTTATCAGACTTTAACCAGTAGAAATGTTGAAAACATTAAGTATGTACCAATGTCCCTTCCAATTAAAGAATATGTAACAGCCTTGAGTTTATTTAGCACTTGAAATTCAAATGAATTAATATTTGCCATTTTCTAAGTGACAAAATGGCATATTTGAACTGAAGTATACTTAAAAAGTGTGGATCTGAGGTACCGGTTGTTCAATTGTATTACACAATGTCCCATACAGTGTTCTACAGTCTTCAGTGGATGCAGAGATGTTGTAAACATATACACCAGGATGGCAGCATGGAAGCGAATAAAAAACGCAAAAAAAAAAACTACTGAACAAACTGACCTGCCAGAAATCTGCAACGGTGTGAGGCAGGGGACCCTGTGTGGCAATATAGGCGGGTTGGCGAGGGTCATGATCGAACTGAAAGTTAGAGAGAAAAATTTGAATCATACAAATTCATAGGTATGGAATTAAAAAAGAAATTGAATACATTATAATAACTATTGATATAAATTAAGAGAAGCTATGAAACAGACAGGTTTAACACATTTTATTTGAATTTGTCACGTCAAGATGTTAAGTGTCTGTTTTTTCCTCATAATTTTTCATAGTGGATCTTTTAAAATCAAAATGACCAAAACAAAATTTTTTTTAGTAAGATCAGGTTTCATACTGGTGATTTATAATTAATTCCTTACGATAAAACTGGCGTTGATATAATCTTGTTTATTTGGGTTTACTTCTGGCTTCATCTTCACACGAGAGTGATCATCTGAAAAAGAAACAATGACTTTCGTAAGAGAAAATGTAATCCAATTAGTGCTAAAAAATGTAAAGAAAATATAGTAAAAATATTCGGTATGTTTAATTTTAGTGTTTCTTTCAGCTCTTTTACATTAGGACTTAGTATACTTTAGTATACAGTGTGAACAAAGTGACAGAAATAATCATAAAGAGGGATTCATTGGTGACTAACAGGGGAGGGCATCAGCGTGACGGTTTTTATCCATGTTGGCAGGCTCCTGAGCCACAGCTACAGAGCAGGGCTCAGCCTGATAGGAGCACAAAGCCTCCCACTCCTTCTGCAGCCGATCCTTGTTACGCAGGTGATCCTCCATGTACGCCTGCCACCACAAGAAAAATCTATATTCACACAAGATGCATCCGGCATACTTCTCCACTGCTCTTTGAATGTTCTGTTATCCCCTCACCAGTATCATGTGACCTGTGGAGATGTCCATGTTAGACTGGGCCGGCTCTTCGCTCCAGGATGGGGTAGAGCTGTGAGTGGAGGACGGGCTGTGCTGGGGGCCATCGCTGAACTGGGAGGACACACTGCTCACACGGGACGTATCTGTGCCCCTCCGTCCGCCAGCTCCAGTTCCTGTGGCAGGTCCCGCCATGCCACTGCTTGACCCGCCAACACAATCTTGGCGGCAGAGAGAGGATTTGGATGCCATGTGCTGCCGACAGAGCTCCTGAATAATGAATGAGACACATTTAGAATGCATTAATGTGCTGTTACTTTATATGCTTTCCAAATAATCAGTCGTTGGATTCTGCTTTAACTGGAACCTGGTGGGGAGGCAGCAGAGACTCCAGACCTACCTCTCCACAGTAATTTGTTTGAAAATAAAGTTTAATCCTCATACCTTTTATTTATTTGTAAGGAGACAGATTTCCCTTTACAATTTCAAAGCGGCTCAACAGTAGATCTCTTACCGATTTTCTATACAGTGGTATGCATATTATGCAGTTATGCTTACAGTGTATTTGCATGTATGAAAAGTTTTTATTTACTTTAATAGTTCTACAATCAACTCATAGGAAACCAGTTGCCTTCAGAAATCGCCTGATTAATAAATATGATAAATCTGTTGAATCCCATTAAAATAGTTTAATACCTGTCATGATTCTGAACTTTTTGGACCTCTGTTTAAGTTTCTTTTTAAGTTTATGTTATTCTGTTTTCTTGGTCATTGGTTTCTTTTCCATTTTCTGTTATATTTAAGCAGTGCTTTATTTTTTAAGTTACACTCTGTTGGCCCTTGTGCCAGTCTCCTTTCCCTTCTAGTTACTTCTGTCTACACCTGCTCCCTATCAGCTGATTAGTCCTCCCACTATTTCTGTCACATATACACCTATTGTTAAGTTACTCTTTGTGGGATCCTCGTCATTCTTTTGGTTTATGCCTCCCTTGTGTCTCCTAACTTTTTTGGTTTTTGAGTTTTCCTTGTTCATCAGTTCGAGACTTTGGATTTTGTATTTTTAAATATTTTTTTTTTACTAAATCTGCAAGAAATCACCTCAGCTCTGTCTCTGCATGTGGGTCCTTTTCAAACCTCATCGCTAAGGGACTACCCAGGCTTAATTTCTGTTTACTTCGAAACAATCCAAGTATCCACCAGGTTCTTTCCAACACTTTGTAAAAGTGAAAGGAAATAGATTCATGGTTTCTTTAACAACTAAAATGTGAATGATGCGACTGCCCCTTTGTTTATGATACTCCTAAACCCCCTGCTGTGTCTCAGTATAAATTAGAAAGCTCCAGTTTCCAACACATGTTGTCTATGGGCACTACACAAAAGGTCAGTTAAATAAAATCTCATAGACTCCAAAAGATTGTGTAACGATGGTTCTAAAAACAATTGAGTCACGGGTTCTGAGTTGAAAAACAGGCAATGTCATATTTTTCTTAACTTTATTTGGTAAAATCTTGAAAGCTATGGATAATATTTTACCTCTTAACAATAAACACTATCATCACAACAAAATACATACTGTCTATATTTAGATGTAGTTTGCTTGGTTCTATTGTTATCAGACACACAATTTAATCAAAATCCAGTAGCAATATTTTAATGGTATAACTCAATCTTTTTCAGAGACCACAAGAATCTAGAGACTAAATGAACCACATTGTCTTTTTTGTTCCATTACATTACTTTGGAAATTAAAAAAAGCGTATGTTGTTGACCGGTGATAACTTTTGAAAAGGCTTTTGGGTTCTAACTGCTTTGCATTATACTGTGCAAAGCCAAACTAAATGAATAGATACATAACAGTTTCTATATGGGCAAAAAAACAAACTGAAGTCCAAGTGAAAGAAAATGAAGAACCAGAAAATGAAAAACCCAGTTTTCTAATAAAAGGGATCATTTCCCAGAAGTATGTTTTCCATGTAAATGTTTTCTTGCATTTTAATACCTCATCGCAACAGATCTGTCAAAAGTAGATGGCAGTCCTATTTGAGCTGTCAATTCTTTCAATAAGCCGCTAGGTCCACATAATGTTAAGTCTCACCTGGTAGTCAAAGTGTGTGTCTGCTCCTCCTTCTGGCCCCAAGCCGAGCTTACCATTGGCGACATGGTGGCCATAGTGCCTGAAACAAGCTACTCCCATTGCCAGTACCAGCACACCGCCAACCACTGCCATGGAAACAAGGGTGATGACTGTACCACTGGATCCTGGAGGGACTCTAATGACCTGAGGGAGACCACGTGCATTTGTTCTCTGGAGGAAAGAAAGAATAGCATCAAGAAAATGGCAAAGAAGAACGGAATAAAGCTACCAAAAATGGATTGTTATTGAATAATTACTGGTTAATATTGTTTTTCCGATTCTTTTTTTGAAATCCACTTGTCAAGGAAAATTTAACTGCTGCAGAACATGGGCTGTCTTTTGACTTTGATCTAAATGTCGACTCCTTTTTTTTCACAACTGATTTGACTCTCGGTAACAGCAACAGACAGCTGTGTGTGCTGGATGAGCAGCCAAGGCTGAGTTTCACAGACAGAAGTCTGAAAGGTCAGGGTGCTTGTGCTCTATAAAAGGACAGCTGAGGTTGTCATAAAGAAAAACCAAACATCCCATAGGACATCTTCACATAAACGCTATCCAAACAGTTATCCCACTTGTTTATAAAAGGTTGGAGGGTTTTGTTTTTTGCAGCTCTTCTCTTCAGTGGGAAAAATATATATATTTCAATATTTTATTGGTAAACATATGCAAAAATTGCTCTGTGCAGGACCCCGGCAAAATGTCTGTCAAAAAAAAAAAAGAAGAAAAAATGGCAACACAAAAAAATGTGCAATTAATACAAAAGCCTCAAATTTATTTTTACAGTTTGCAAGAGGAAATTTATAAGTGAGCTGAATTTCAATATATGTTTGTTAGAGAGAACGCATTCATTTAGTAGAAAATAAGCGGCCACTATGGGTGCTAGACCAGTAACTTCCAGGTTTAGCCCCTGAAGGACACTGGCAACACTGCACTGTTACTAACTTAAACGATATCCCTCAATGTTCTAGAATCTGACAAGAGGACCATATTGGAGCGGCAGATTGAGAGGTCATGGAGGTACTAATAAAGACAAAGCCACATTCATTCCTCTGAATTAAATCCTACAACAGAGAGACAAAAAAAATATTTTTGGTCAGGTAGCGCTCACATGTTTTTCAGTGTTCAACATCACCTTTTAGCTAAATTAGTTCTGATGTTTAAGGGTAATTCAGGCTGCTGTGGTGCATCAGGTCAAATGACCCATTAAACGACAGATCTAACCCTCTGGATTACAGAGGCAAGCCCAAATGGAGCATCAGTACATGCTTACATGAATATATTTTGAATCAAGCTAAAATAATATTAGACATTGATTTTAGAGTAAATCTGATTTTCTAAATATAAGAAAACCCTACAGAATACACTATGTGACTTTAGCAAATCAAAAAATAACCATATATATATATATTATTTTTTTTTTGGCACACGTGTCTTGCAGTCTATATTCATCTTTTTATGCACAATGCAAGAGATGTGGGGGAGGCTTGTTGTGTGAATGGCAGATACTGGGGTCATCGATGCTTGTGACAGTTGCCATAGCACCTATGATGTTGGAGTAAGGGGTGGGAGGTGGAGGAGTTTAAACACCATGGCAACAAGTGAAGTAATGGCTCTCTAAAAGTGTCGCCTGACTTACTGGCTGTGGCTACAGATCTGTACACACGCACTAGAGAAAAAATGACTCACAGCTCAAATTACAGCTCAAAAGGTAGTTGAGGGTGAAAAACAAACCTTTAAGGCAAGAAAAATGCACCGCATTGTTATCAGCGTCAGAGCAAGTATCAGTAAAGGATTAAATAAGAATTTTAACACTAAAAATGATCAACGATCTAAGGTACAAGCAAAGCAGTCAGCTTCCAAGCTATGCATTTCACTTCCAACATTTTAACTATGAGATCAACAGTAGACATTAGAATACGAAATATAGTCTTTAAATAATTTCTTCTTAGCCTCTCAGAAACCATTTAGTTCCTGTTAAATCTTAGTTTATTTTTCATCAGTTTTAATTATTTAGTTATTTTTTTTATGTCTGTTACTTTTTTTGGACCATTGAATGGGCTAGATATATTTTTACACAGTAGTTTAGTTTTTTCAGTTAATTAGTAGATGTTGTTAGATTCTTGGTTTTATTAGTTAAAGAAATTCCAGTTGTGAAACATGCTTGTAAAATATATATTTAACTTTTTTTTGTTTAACCTTTATTTAACCAGGAAAAAAATCCCATTGAGATTAAAAACCTCTTTTTCAAGGGAGTCCTGGCCAAGAGGCGTCAAAGTTACATAAGAAACATAGATACATTGAAATAAATGACAGGTAGGTAAAAAAAAAAAATCATAATATTTAATAATAATCATATTTCATAACGAATAATAAAAATATAGCACAATAAATGTTTGCAGCTAGTGATATTATATAGTTTGGTAGTATATCAACTTATTGTTATTATTATTATTATTATTATTATTATTATTATTATTATTATTATTATTATTATTATCAATATTTGAAGTTACTCTGAGCTACAGAAGTCAAAAGAGTGGACTGGTGAAAAAAAGTAAAATTTTCAAAAATGAAATTACATAAGCAAATATTTCATTTAGTTGATAAAAATCAATTGATTGCCCAGCCCGACATATAAGGCAAACAGCTTTTTTTTTTCCTTCAAGAGCAATGGGACTAGAGTTACAACATAGATCTTCGTCTTAAAAAAATAATGTTTAAGTTATAGCTTGTGTAAGCTGTCTCTTTAGCTGTTACACCTGCTGGCCACCATCAGGGTGTGTGCATAAGTTACCTTTACATACTAAGGGCCGGATTTATCAAGATCCAATTTTGCGTGCAGTAATTTGCGCTCGCAAACTGGAATTTTGCGCGAGGGGCTGAACCATGGTTTGCGGGTGATTTAACAAGAGCGATTGCGTAACTGGTGACAGGTGAAAAACTGTTGGAGACGCCCTATTTAAATGATGGTTTTGCGCGTTTTGTGGTTTGCGGCAAAGTAGTTTGTAGTTTGTGCAAACTAGTGCATTAAGAAATTTTAATCTTACAGTGACACCCCCACCCCCTCCAAAAAAAATATATATATATAGCCTATATATATACAAACTTTGGCAACCTTTATTCCCTAAGGTGGTATGTGGCTGAATTTCTACTTCACTGCAGTAAAAAACAAAAACAAAAAACAAACAAAAAAACAAGTGTTTTGTATTGGCCTGTAGAAAAATGCACATACCAAATGGCTCATCCCCGCAGCATTGGCATGTTGCTCCACAGGCGCAGGGGGAGAACCCCGACCCCGTCGGACAGCACTTTGGACAGACTTCTGAAAAAACGAGATTGGGAGATCCCAGCTCTCGCTGCAACCGTACGCTGGAATGACCCAGACGCAAAAAAGTGCAATGTTGCAAGGAGTTTTGTGATATCTGGTATTGCGTGGGTCCTCCTTGTGGCTGGCTCCAAATCCATTCGGAGTTCCCCCAACAGCTCCAAAATGGCAATGCTGGATAAACGATATGTTTTGATGATCGTTTCCTCGTTCATTCCAAAAATATTCACACGGAGTGAAAAAATGCGTTCTCTGCGTCTCCTTGCTTCATTTCGATGTCTCCTTCTTGCGACAATAACCGCTGCCATGTGTGCGCAATTACGCATACAGACCATTTGCACCTTCTTTTGAAACGTGTTAAATATAGAGTCAGATACCGTTAGCAAAATTGCTTTCAGGTTTAATAAATCACTTTGCGAGTGCTAAATTAATATATTTACATGTTCTCCTCCCACAAGACGCACTTTTGCGTGTAAACGCCCCATATTGCATATTCATTGCAGAAAAAGTACTAAATGGATAAGAGGCGCTATTTAGCACGTTTTAAAGACCAAATCCTTTTAGCACGCTGTTGATAGATCAGTTTGTACATTTTTTAGCGTGCGCAGTGAAATAGCTCACGTTTTAATACACGCAAACCTTTGATAAATCCGGCCCTAATAGTAGGAACCCATGAATGTGATTAAAATTAAAATATGTGATAAGGTAGATCAAAATGAAAAAATCAGTCAATAGCAGATAAACTTCATGTAAATCTCTTACAGTGGGAGTTAACCTTATGATTTGAATTACCTCTCCTACACCAGTCTGGACAATTTTCAGGCCAGTTTCAGACTCCAGGAAATTCTTCTCAGATTCTGTTAAGGTGGGAAAAAAACATCTCAAAAAGCAAGACTAGAGAAAGGTATAACACTCCAATTGTGAGAGAATAAAGTGCCTATGTACGTAGAATGTGCATGTGCATGTGTAGATATGAATCATAGGTGATAAAGCTAAAGTGTGCCTCTCACCAGCTTTGGCAGCTACCTCTGCAGCCGTCATGTTATGTTCATTCTGCCGGATACGGAAAGTCAAGGCCTGACCCACCGCGCTGGTGACGCACAAAAAAGAAGATGCATGTTGAAGGCTCAGAAAAAAAACTAAAAACTAGCAACTCTCTTAAGCAGCCTTACCTGATATTTATGAAGCTGCTTGTTGTCAAGTGTATTTTTTCAGCCAGAAGCTGCAACAGCTTCACTCCATCATACAGATTCAGGGGACTGGAATAATAATAAAAAAATATCCTCATGAGATTAATCATGCTTAATGCATTCGCTGGTCTCTATTAGTTTTTGTAGCACAAACGCTGACCTCTGGTTAGTGACGATGTAACCATACTCCTCTTTGCCTCCAGTACCCTCCATTAGAGGCTCCCCAAAGTCTTTTTCAACTTCAACAGGAGCAGCTTGTGGAGGTTTGGAGGCAGATGTGGGGAGGGTGGCACTCTTAGGTAGAGTTTTATCAGGGTGTTTAGTGGAAGATGCAGCAGGAGAATCAAGAAGGCCAGGCACAGGGACAGCCTTTTCTGGTTTGGACATACTTTCTTTTTGTATCAACTGCATTTACAAAAGTGATAGCAAGCAGGAGAGTGTAAAAAGTCTTTGTTATAAGTTTAGATAGCTGTTAATTATTAGGAGCAACATACCTCCTTTAGAGTGACGAGATCTTTGGCATTCGGGTCTATGTTGACAGAAAGAAAGCTAAGTTTCAGATTAATGTTGCTATAATTTTACTTAGCATACTGTGGTTGCTTTCATCCGAAAGATGAAAACCTATATTTAAAAAAAGGGAGTTAAACTTAAGGAGTTTTTACCTGTTTTGTCTTGCGCTTGAAGCAGCTGGAGTATCAGAGCCAGCTTGTAGAGTTGTTCCTGGCTGAGTTCCCTTGGATCAATGTTGTACCTTTGCAAGACATCTGATATCCTCTGGAGCAGGTCATCTAACAGAGAAGATCAATGTATCCACTGAGGTAGCAAGCATATTGCCTTATATTACTGTTAAAGGTGCTATCCTGCATATAAATCTGTCATTCAAGTCTATTAGTTTACCGTTTTTCCCAGGCAGATGAGCAGATTCCTTTGGAGCTTTCTTATTCTGCAGGTTTTGTCTTTCTCTAGTACCAAGCCTCTCCTCTAGGGTGTAATCTTCCACATAGTCCACTGGTATCTCTACATCCTCATAATAAGGCAAACCTATATAGAAAAAAAATGCAATCATGGGTGAATGTGGACACATATGTTAACTAGGAGTCAGAAGAATTGTTAATGTTATGGACTATAGGAGGGTGAAGGGGTATGATAAAATAAGTTTCATGTCTTCACTCCTTTTCAGACATAATCACTAAATTATATATACATATATATATAGCATAATGTTTGCATGTGTTGCATTTGTAACTTTTTACCGAATTCTCTGAAATAAAGTCATTCATTCATTCATTCATTCAAATATATGTGTGCTTGGCTTTTCTTTGCTGTGTTTGCATGAATTTTTCATCATTATTCATCCATCATAATCATGTTGGCACACTGCAAAGAACATTAAGGAAAATATGCTTAAAGACTGCAGTTAGGAGGTTGGTGATCAATCTATGTGTGATTACAATGTAGATATGAATAGAGATAGGTGGATATTTGTTTATACATTTTAATAGGTGTTAATCTATGAGAGACTGATAATGCAGTCACTTAGCTTTAACCCATCAATTGTTATGTGTAGAAGTCCTTTATTTTGTCAGTTTTTATAGGATGAGCAATAGTTCTCTAATGTTGCTCTGTATTTCTTGTACTTTATCTTTTCTCAACTTCTAATCTTTCTTAAAATCTGTTTTCTTTGTTAATTTAACTAAATTATAGATAAAACATAGTTGTCCCATGTGGAAGCACATCCACCATTATAGGTGCAAAATGATTTAAATGTTTAATTTCTTCCCCTTATTTACTGTATATCCCTTTATTGTTCCACAATGGGGAAATTCACTGTCTGCATTTGAACCATCCCCTTAGAGAGCAGCAGGGTGCCACTGTGCAGCGCCTGGGGAGCAGTGTGGTGTAGAGGGTCTTGCTCTGGAACCCAGAGTGCAGGATGTGGGAATGGAACCGGATACTTGCAACCTTCTCAGAGCACAAGCGCACTGCTCTAAGCACTAGGCCAACTACTACTGCTGTTTTCAAAACATTAATATTAAAAAGTTGTTTTTCAAATCAATAAAAACGGACTGACAAATACTGTAATAATGTTATTTTTAAGATGTAGGCCCTACACATTATTTGTACTTATCCAGCACTTTGCTGATCTAACTTTTATTATATTGTATCATGTATTTTATTGATGTATTTCATCTGAATCGGATGTTTTGGGGTTGAAGTCCTGGTACGTGCTGCATGTCCCCCAACAAGGAATTTTGAGGAACATAATTTAGAAGTGATGGTACTGCATACCGTGCACATAGTGCACCGTGATTGTAAAACTGAGCACATAGAAAAGTGGGAGCAGGGATTTTCACCATCTTTGTTTTTCTTTTTTCCACCTGCTGACAGTAGTTTATTAAGTAAGAAATCTGACTTAGTGCAGCTGTCACAGCCTAGCCTCAGAGATATAGAAAGCTAAGAGGAAGAACTTCCAGGTCTTTTAACAATAAGCATAAAGAGCTCGGCATAAAAAAACACCAATAGCTCGAACACAATAAAACAGCTGCTCACATTTCCATCAAACTGAGTCTCTGGTAGTAATCATATATGAGACCAGGGGAAGTAGCCTATCTGCATAAGTACCCATGTGCTTAATTTGAGCACACACCTTTTTGGCCAACATGCAAGAAAAATTACCTTATACACAAAGGGCCGGATTTATCAAGATCCAATTTTGCGTGCAGTAATTTGCGCTCGCAAACTGGAATTTTGCGCGAGGGGCTGAACCATGGTTTGCGGGTGATTTAACAAGAGCGATTGCGTAACTGGTGGCAGGTGCAAAACTGTTGGAGACGCCCTATTTAAATGATGGTTTTGCGCGTTTTGTGGTTTGCGGCAAAGTAGTTTGTAGTCTGTACAAACTAGTGCATTAAGAAATTTAAATCTTACAGTGACCCCCAACAAAAAAAATAAATAAGTATATATATATATATATATATATATATGTATAAATTGGCAACCTTTATTTCCTAAGGTGGTATGTGCTGCAGTAAAAAAAAAAAACAAAAAAAAAACAGGTGTTTTGTATTGGCCTGTGACTGTGGATGAGATCCCCGCAGCATTTGGCACGTTGCTCCACAGGCGCAGGGGGAGAACCCCGACCCCGTCGGACAGCACTTCTGAAAAAACGAGATTGGGAGATCCCAGCTCTCGCTGCAACCGTACGCTGGAATGACCCAGATGCAAAAAAGTGCAATGTTGCAAGGAGTTTTGTGATATCTGGTATTGCGTGGGTCCTCCTTGTGGCTGGCTCCAAATCCATTCGGAGTTCCCCCAACAGCTCCAAAATGGCAATGCTGGATAAACTATATGTTTTGATGATCGTTTCCTCGTTCATTGCAAAAATATTCACACGGAGTGAAAAAATGCGTTCTCTGCGTCTCCTTGCTTTATTTCCATGTCTCCTTCTTGCGACAATAACCGCTGCCATGTGTGCGCAATTACGCATACAGACCATTTGCACCTTCTTTTGAAATGTGTTAAATATAGAGTCAGATACCGTTAGCAAAATTGCTTTCAGGTTTGATAAATCACTTTGCGAGTGCTAAATTAATATATTTACATGTTCTCCTCCCACAAGACGCACTTTAGCGTGTAAACGCCCCATATTGCATATTCATTGCAGAAAAAGTACTAAATGGATCAGAGGCGCTATTTAGCACGTTTTAAAGACCAAATCCTTTTAGCACGCTGTTGATAGATCAGTTTGTACATTTTTTAGCGTGCGCAGTGAAATAGCTCACGTTTTAATACACGCAAACCTTTGATAGATCCGGCCCAAAGTCACTATACAAGAGAGCTGGAGTCTCCTCTCCCTAGATCTGTGAATGCTGCAGCTAAGATTTGATTTTTAAAACAAAATGATTATAAACATTTTTAGTTTTAGTTTTTTTTTTTTAAGTTTTACGATTTTAAAACTTCTGAAACTGTCATTACGCTGACCGGTTTCTTTGCATCTGTATCTTGAAGATTTGGCTATAAAACATAAAGTCACTCTTTTCTCAAAAATACATGGTGTTTGTTCTTTCTCTCTGTTTGCACACTGCAGATTTGTATGAACTTTACGATATTGCATCAAATATAAAGATGAATTTACCTGGAGAAGCTATAGGAGCAGACCCTCTGTGCCGATAAGACGGCTGCACAGATGCCAGGTATAAAGACAGAGCTTCTTGTAGCAGCTGCCTGTCCCGCTCTCGTTCCCTCTGGCTGGTCTGGGACCTTGAAGATGGGCGAGCATATCCCCCTGCTGCACTCAGAAGAGATCTCTCCATTTCGTCTTGGTATCTATGCTGAGATTAATTAAGATCAAAGTTTGTTATAATTAGTATAAAAAACATTTGATTTTGATTTAATCTGAATCTGAATCTTTAATCTGAGATTTAGAGTCGTGATTGCTGTCATTAATGAAACCATCACTTCAAATTGCTCTAGCTAACTTCAGCAAATAAGTGTGCTTATATACCTGGTGGTATGCATATGGGTCCAAAAAGGCTGTTTGTATGCGCAGCGGGGACTGAGGAGGCTCAACATACATATAGTCCACATATTTACCACCAGAAGATGTGGACCCTGATTTAGATTTGGGTTGGTGGGAGATATGCTGTTTTGAGCTGTTAAACAGTACAGAAACACAAGCAGGATTTACATGCTTATATTTTTTTTAACAACTTTTAGTTCTTTAAACACCTAAATCAAAGTGCTCACTGAGTTAAATGAGAAGAAGGTGAGGAGGAGGAAGAGGCTGGCTTTGAGGGAACAGTGGTATGTGGAACTCTCTTCAGCTCCTTTGATAAAATATACTGGGTGATGTCATCTTGCCATGACAGACCTGCACATACGCACACATGGACAAACTAGAATTACTCAAAAACATAAAAGCTGAGCTAGAAGAGAGTGTGTTAAAATCAAGTGCATATCTACATACGGTTTCTACATTTATTTTTTTTATTTAAACATTTTGAGTTTAGCATCCTTTAAAACCAGGGAATTGACTTAATGGAATCAGACTCTTAACATAATACTTTTAAAAGTTTAAGCTTCGTAAATAAACCTAAACTTTTTGATATTTCCATGGTCTGTCTTACCTTGCAACATGAGCTGTTTGAGGACTTCCTGCATCCTCTTTAGCACAGGAACTGTCACCTGGTACTGGATCTGGTCCTGTTTGGAGCTCCGGCATTGACCAAACAACCCATCTGAAATAGGCACAGATTTAAAATGCAGCTGAAGGAGGAAAACTTTAAATGGCATTTTTTTACATCATCAACTGCTTCATGAACCCTTACTGAACATTTGCAAAAGTAAACCTGTTTTAAATCTCAATGGCAATTAAACACATATTTTAAATGAGAACATCTGAGAACATGTCATTAGGGCTACTGGAACACTGAAACATTCATGTGAAGAATATTTATCTTTTAATTTTAAAATAATGATTTTAGAAAATACTAGATCCAGTCATACCACCGCATTTTCATGGATTCAGTAACCCATATAATGCTACTGAGATTAAAGAATTAAAAAAAAGAGCCTTTAAAGGGCATGAAGATATTATTGGGTGTTTTATTAGAATCCATCTTCAACTTATTACAAACGCGAGGCATGGTTTAAAAGTTAGAGAGCTTTCTATTTTTGCCAGTGTCTACCTTTAAATACCTTTCAGTAAACCTGAAAAAGCAGCTGTAAACTGTTAAAACACTAATTTAAGAAATGCAAAATTCACTCATCTTATTATTTTAAATAAAAGTATTATTTTGAGTACAATATAATAAAAATGAATAAACAATATAAATAAAATAATATATAGAGTATGCATTACATTTACATCACATGAAGTCCTAGATGATGTCTTGACAGTACAGATAGAGGGAAATTAATCAATATAAGTAAGACAAAAATTTGTATTTGCATCTTTAGTCTATTTACATTGAGGTAATCACTGTTACATACTATTAGACCACACACCAAGTAATTATCAAAGGTATTGGGATTATTTTTAATTATTCATGTATTTGCTTTTTAAACCCTAATAATACATGCATTTTATGTGTTATGGTTAATGTTATCCCAAGCAGTTTATGTAATTAGGACAGTTCTGTTTTGAAAATGAAATGTCACCGTTGTCCTTGATCTAAAACACTGTATAATATCTAGATATGGCTAGAACCAGTGATGTTTCCTCATTTACAGATATACACATGATGTAATGATGTGACGTGATGATGTGAGGAAAACCCTGGAGATGTAGAAAATGATTCTTTAATTCTGGACCAAGATTCTAAAGAAGCGATCCCAGAGGTAAAACACTTCCATTTGTAACCTGAGTTTTTTTCTCTGGTCTGTTAGATTTCAATTATAAACTGTTTTCATGTCTCATAGTTATTTACTACATATACTAACCCTTATGAAGTGTTATTTAAAACGTTTGCCCCGAGTGACCTCTTCTCAGGAAGGAATCAGGGAGAGAAAGCTTAAAAATGTAAACATAGAGCTTTCCTTTGCAACAGAGACCATTTTAACCTAATTACAGAACATAAATGAAACAGATTTTTTTCTTTTGTTCATAAACCTGTTTGCTCAGATTTTAGCTGTGAGAAAATATCACTCAGTTTAGTCAGAAGAAAGATAATGCAGGGAAGAGAATTGTTTCATTTGGTGCACTGATGAGTCACTGCAGGCACCACACTGGCTAAATTGCACCCGACCAAATCTGCTCTAGTGAGATAAGATGTGGAAATTTTATACTCAGCTGATAAGATAGTTTTACACCCAGAACAGAATGGCAAATAATCAGAAGCTGCACACATGGAACGCCATGAGCCATCTCATATGAGACTGATTTCCAAGTAAAATAAAATCCTGATGTAATGTTCAAGCATCATGATTAACATGCAGCAACTCAGTTTAACTGTAGGGGATTATTTAAATTACAATGATGAGAGTTTAGAAGCTAAACATGTACATTTATTTACATATTTTTATACATTGAAAATGTAAATAATTGAGAATGACGTGACGAGGAGATAAGTAACAAATGTTGCTGAATGAAAAGTTGACAGCAATTATTTTATATATATATAGGCACACTATAAAAATATATCTCAATATTCTAATATTCCTCAAAGACTATATTAGATTTAAGTTGTGTGTGTGTCTGTGTGTGTGTGTAGGAGTATTTATGTATTAATGCAATGGTTATGTATGTTACAATTAGATATGTACTTTATATTACATTTTAAAATATCAGCTTTTCTTTATGTTAATCTGACCTGCATATTAGATGTTTATATTTAAATATAAATATATATATGTGATTTTTTTTTTTTTTTATTCACTGTATTTTTGTTAATGTTTACAAAATGTTACCACCAGTAATGGATAACCCTGGAAAAATGTTAAACATAAATCTTGTTTAAATGCTTTCTTTTTTTTTGGGGGGGGGGGTTATTTTTTGAACCCTTGCACATAATTTAAGTATTGGAATTTACAATTAGCAAGCTGGAAGGACTATGTCTTTGAGCTGGCCTGGTGTCGCCTTAGGGTCCCCCCAGAGCAGCTGGACTGGGAAGTCTGGGCATCTTTGCTTAGACTGCTGCCTCCGTGACCCTGCCTTGGATAAGCGGAAGAAAATGGATGGATGGATGGATGGATGGATGGATGGATGGATGGATGGATGGATGGATGGATGGATGGATGGATGGATGGATGGATGGATGGATGGATGGATGGATGGATGGATGGATGGATGGATGGATGGATGGATGGATGGATGGATGGATGGATGGATTTACAATCATTTAAGAGTTTGGAACTAATTTGTGTATAGCCAAAATCAATTTCCATTGCTTGATTGCCTACTTGAACAAATGAGCTACTAGGTACTATATTGACTATATTTCTCAAGTCTAATTGGATTATATCAGAAGATACTGGACTAACAGCTCAGGTGAAATTAATTCTAAACATCATGAAATATTTGCAAGTAATTAAAGAAGAGGTACAACAAGAACTTTAATAATAGTTTGACAGTTTACAACCCAACCGTCAGAACCTATAAAATGCTCTTCTCTGAAGTGAGCCATTTAGAAACTTACATTATGATATTTACATACTTGCAAAAGCTTCTATATTGTTATAGGTTAGCACCCCTTTACTGGTTATAAGTGCTATCATTTTTGCCAAGGGCCTTTGTTTGGTTCCCAGTTTTCTACAGAAGATTTTATTAACATAGGCGTTTATAAATGTTTTCCATGGTAATTTACTTAAAACACAAATCTAAGCTAAACCAGGTTTATCTCTTTCAGCTGCATTACATTACAGTTATGTCTTTTTTACCTATTTTGCAAATTACTGATAAAAACAAATGTATCTGCTAAGACAACCCTACTACCAGCACCTGTCTAGTAGCTTAAAAACAACTACTCTGACTCCTTGTGGTAAAGCGAGAGCTCCTTGAATACTGGTAAATGTAAAATCCAGCCCACAACTCCATCTATAATATATGGGTCATATTTAAAAGACATCATCAGTACAAACAATTGAAATGAAAGGTATAGTGGAGGATGTTCTTTTTCCAGGTGGATCATAAAAGTAAGTGGTCCTCCTAATTGTCAATCATTCTGGTGATATATTTACGTAAGGCGATCCTACGTGCTCATCCCCATTTTCACTTAGCGGTGGTGAGTCTGACATAGTGGAAAATTTGCAAATCTTCTTTTGGAAAGTAAGCTTGCATGAGCAATGCAAACAGCATCTTTTAAACAGAGCATGCATGGAGAGAAATGGGCTCCTGCATATTCTCGCACACGTTAATTAGGTGTTCCCTCTCAGGAGCAGGTACAGGGTTGTGCATGTGCTTTTTTTTTAAGTAGAGAGAGCGGGTCTTTTCCAAAATCTGTGAGAACTCTGCCTTTAATATAAGGATAAAAAATTCTATCAACTAAAGGCTGAGCCACAGCTAAAAGACATCCACAGCAGATGACATCAGTTGAAGTAATTTCTGCAACTCCGAAGGGTAACCTGTAGGGCACATTACAGGTATTCTGTGCTTCCTAGGAGGACACCCCAAACAAAACTTAAAGAATCATTTAAATTACTCTTGATGTGAAATGCTTTGAATCCAGCAAAATAAGTTGTAAAGTGTTGGTGAGTAAGAGGAAAAGAGGAATGCCATGGTTTTCTTTCTGAATATGTTATCTCTTCAACCCAATCCCAAGTAGGCGAAAGACCATAGATGGATGGATGAATGAGCATGTATCCCTCATACCTCACCAAAGTTCCATGATGTTGCTCTTTTATTCACACGGTTTTGGCTTTAAAATATGTCCATGCTATTAGTTTTCACTTTTATTACGCTCATGTGATGTTTACTAAATAATGATATAATGTAAAGATGTCAAATATTTAATATAGTACTTTAAATGGTAGGGGCAAGATAATGTAAGACATGGTTGGTCTCTAAGAGGAACATTAGGCAAAGATGATGCATGGTTTTGAGTCTAATCTAAAAGGGAATATTTCAGTGTGAATTTACTTGAATAAAAAAGTCTGGTCTCCTCTTTACAGCAAGGAATACTTGTACAACATCTATACTCCCCATTTCCACTTAATCCATGCAAACCTTTTAGATAGGAAATGAATTAGCTTGCAGCTATTTCCTTTTGACCTGCATAATTTCAGTAATCCAAATAAGCAGCAGCAAGATCACATAAAACATTGACAGCAACTTGATAACACGGGTCGCCTTTTCCTATATTTACACTTTTGCCAATATGCTTGCTTATACATAAGTAATGTAGCATGATCCGTATCGTGTTCTATTATTTATGATCCTCTGAGTCTTTTTGAATAGATCTACAGTATATTTAGGTACACAGTAAACCTACATCAAAGCATGTTCTTCCAATTACAACAACATTAATTTCCCTTGGCCAAAAATAAATATATCTAAAACAAAGACCTATGCATGCTTCAAAATATTTTTTAATAAAAATGTAATGATTTTACTTTTCTACCAGTTATCATTGTGCAACACCTATGTTATATTCATGTAACATATAAAATTAACTGCTAGTAACTACAGTAAAGAATAAAACATTGTCACTGGCATTAAACAGGCCGCTCAGTGGAGCAGTGGGTAGGACTTGCAGCAAGGAGGTTTTGGGTTTGATTCCCAGCCCGGGGTTTTTCTACATGGAGTTTGCATGTTGTAATATGGCTCCTTCTATAAACCAGCTTAATTTTTATTTGTTCTGAAAAAAAATCGGAATTATTACAAAGATTAAAACTAAGAAATCTAACATGTCATGATCTGCTGCTCTGGGTTTTTGGTTCTGTCCTAGTTTTCACTTTGGCTTTTCCCTTTTGCTCGTTGTGTGTTTCTTATTCATTAGTTTATTTTCCCTGTTGTGTCATATTATTTCTTCCCAGTCCTATTGTATTTCTCTGGTTACACTTTGTTGCACCTAGTGCCCCTCTTCTTTCCCCTTAGCCCTCTGCTAGTTGCCCATGTCCACATCTGCTCTCAGTTAACTGATTACTCCATTCTTTTTTCTGTCTCCTCTGCAGTTTGTCATTGCTGGATCCTCTTCATTCTTTATGCATGGTTCTCATGAGTGTCTCCTAGTTTTGGTTCCTGAGTTTTTTGCCTGTATTTTCTTGATTTATGCTTCTGTTACCATCTACCTCTTCATGAAATCTGCAAGAATTCATCTCTCCCTTCCATCTCTACATTTGGGTCCTTAACAAATCGACTAACCCCGACATTCAGTGTGTTAACTGAATTATTTCCTGCAATTTGTTT
>NW_024039035.1:600000-792500 GCF_016077235.1 Cyprinodon tularosa | reverse complement strand
TTAAAATTGTCTGAATATGTATTGGAAGTTAAAATATATAAAAGCCAAACTGAATATAACACATTAACAGTAGTCAATTTTTTTTTCTGCCTCAGTAAAAAGATTATTGCAACTGTGACTTATATCCACTGAGCAAGAAACATTTAGCAAATATCTTGTAGTTTCAAAATGTCTCCCAGACTAATCAAATGCTTATTTTAGTGTTGAGAATTTTGTGCGATTTCTCAGTCATATATAAATACATCTTACAAAATAAAATATCTATAATTTAAAAACACAACAGTGTGTATCGTCCCAATGCGCACTACCCTGTCAGCACGGCCTTTATTTCAGTGCTTAGAAAAAGATGAAAAAACAAACTCACGGGTGACTCATTTAGTTATTCAGCAATTTGGTAAAATGTCTCTGCTTGTCATCACACTCCGACTGATGTGAAGGAAATGGCTTCTGCTTTGATTTGTCAACAGGCAGCAGATGAAAACATGGAATCAGATTCCAACCACGTAAAAATTTTATTTTCCTGGCATTGAACACTCCAAAAAGCAAAACTTTAAACCAAAGCAAGTCACTTGAATAAATACTGAATGTCCTTAAGTAATGTGTCTTTATTGACACCTTGCATTTTTTTTTCTCACTTCACTCACCTATTTAGACCTTAACTTGCACCTATTGAATAATGTGCTGGGCTTCTTTAACTTAATACTCTTACTAGTATAATGGATTATTATCCAAAATGTTCAAACTAGTACGCAGTTTGAAGCTTTTATACTAGATACACAACAACTAGACAAACACAGCTGTTGACTACCACATAACCAGGTGCCATTTAACATCCTAAAATAAATGTCCTCTATCTAACTGGTAATCTTAACTTTTAAGACAGGTAAGGTAAAGAAATGCTAACAAGTAAATGAATGTGTATTCTATACTCTACAAGTAACAGTTTTAAACATGAGCAATATGAGTTTGTTTCCTGAGCAGCTAAGCACTGGTGGTTTGTCTTGAGAAGCAAATAAAAAGCTTGCATAAGGGACACCTTTTCTATGTAATATTTGCCTGTCCAGTCAACAGCAAAGAGCAACCATTGTTGTGTACACTGAGTAAACATTAAAAGATATTGCTGAAGAGTACAGGTGTCTGATGAAAACTACTTCAGTTCTTAGTTTAGGATCTAGTTTTAAATGAAAAGGCTCTAAATCCTTTAAACGTTGGGTTTCCTGTTGTCCTTTGTAACAGGAAGATTCCAAATTTAAGAAAGATTTGTGAAAAGAGAACTTTAATCCATCTTTGTTTGTCTGTGTAGTCATTAATATCATGTTAGGTCATATAAGGCTTACTTGGCAGAGGGGTTAGTTCAAGGAGTTGTGTGATTGATTGGGTCAATTTTAACTGTTGACCACTTCAATTTAATGTAGATTGAAAGGGCAGTCTAATAATATTTAGAATATGTGTTGTCTAGTTCAGTGTTAGGGTCTAAAACCAAGTAGTTCCCCTATATAAAAACAGTCACAGATTAAAATGGAGCCCAGTCATTTAAAGGCACGTCAAAAAGCCTTTCAGGACTCTCACTCATGTTTATTGTCTATAGTTTACAAAAAAAAGGGTTACAAGACACAGTATGTTTGTCTACTGAATGGAAATCCTGTAGGAGAGGGAGTAAATGTCAAATGAGCATTTTACCATTTTAAGTTGGTAATAAAACACACCAAAAATGCACCAAGGATAATGATTAATTACATAATCATATTGCCCTCTATACATACATAGACAGCAAGTAAGTTTATAGGCAGAATTTGTGCTGGCTGTTCCATAGTCAAGGATTGCAGTGCAAATTAGCAAAAAAACAGTGTAACTATTATGAAAGTAATAAACTATTGCACAAAAAGCCTACTTCGTGTTACTAATGTTTGGTAACACTTTCGGCTTGGTTAGGGGCCTTTGGTCCTAATTGTTGAACAATTCTGACACCAGATATGAAAACCAGAAGATTGTATTTACGAATTAAGAGGTGAAAGGAATGGTCATTATAAATATACGCAAGGCTTGACATAAAGCTTAAGCATAAAGTTGGCAAAGGTTCCATTTTATCACCGTAATCAAAGCTAACAATCATTATTAATATTTTTATTTTTTTTTTTTTTGTAGAACAGATACTGTACTATTGAACTATTGAATCATTGCAATAGAAACCAAACATTTCAATCAACCTGTGGTCATCCAATGGCAGCGTTTTTTTTCATGGCAACAAGACATTTGAGCCTAAGAGAAAAAAGGACACATGCACACAAAATAAAGAAACAAAACAAAAAAAAGCTTCCAAGACGTCAAAACAGACATGAGCATCATACCACTGCACATATGGGTGGATCAGACAAACAGTGGGATGGATTAGAAGGTGAAAAAACAGCAGTGGAAGGAAAGAGATGACAGTGGAAGCACAATTAGTGGTTTCTCTCCATGGTGCTGAAAACAACTCATCATTGTTCATCGTTCACTATTGCTCATCTCATTTTTCTTCTGTATTATTCTAAATGAATACAGGTGCATTTTACTTCCTTTGCTCTCTGCAGTTTCCACTAACAGTCTCATACAGCAATAAAACATCATGCTGAAGAAATAAAGTATGTAAAATAACCATCAAATAATATATAATTAATATATTGTAGGAGAAAGTAGGCTGATGGTGGTGCTCTTTATGTTTTTAGAAGCTCAAATTACTCTTATGCTAAAGCCAAATAATCTTCACCCAGAACAAAGAACAAAAACAAGTATAAAACCTCATGTTGCACATGAAAGGTCAAATTGATCCATTAAATAGTATTAATCCACACCATTCAAAATCTGATTTAAGAACAGAAATTAACACGACTAAGCAAGACTGTGCTTGTTAATAACATCAATATGCCACTAAATACTGTGTCTTTTACAGTCTTTTCTATGGAGGGGAGTTAAATCCAAGACCGATCAGCAAACATATTTTAAACTGCAGTTGCACGCATATCTTACTCAGTAAAGAATATCCTTCATTGTAAACTTAGAGTTATTCTACAAATATAGAAAACCCAGATCATAGTTTTCATGCAAGATACAGTGACTAAGTTTTTTTTTAAATCTTATTTTATATATCAACATGTGATTTTACTGGTTTCTGCTGCCTTTGCATTTAGAGAATATGCTGTTAGGTCCCTCATCAGTAAACACAATTAAAGCAAAGCTAAAGTGTTAAGATCTGATTATATGACCTAACCTGTTCTTTTAGGATGTAAGAACATAAAATAACTTCTTGAATAGAATAAGGTTTTCTTCCCCCTTTCTCCCTGATCTTCCATTTCTTCCTTACCACTGTTTAATCTGATTAGAGTCCTCTGTATTTATCCACAGAGGCAATCACTGAGTTCAATTTGGTAAATAAATCTTAACCTTCCTCCTGTAATCTACAGATGCGTTTGAAACACTGAGTAAAGTAGGAGAAGCAGCACATTTCTTCAGTAAAACAGGTAGTTGTCTGTACACACTATTTAGAGTAAATGATGATAAGCAACACCAGCACCTTACCGTATTTCTCAGGGACAGCTGGTTGGTAGAGCACCGCCAAAAGGAGCAGAGCTCGCCATGGCTTCAGATGTTGCATGATCCCCTAAAGCTTTACTGCAAAGGATTGATGGAGATAGAAGAGTTTTCCACCTGTTTTAAATCCCCATTATGTTCAGATCATGTAAAGCGAGGACAAGGGAAAACAAATCAGAAGGGACTAAGAATGATGGATGGATAGGGAAGAAGGAATCCTTCCGATGAAAAGGCGGGGCGTGGGGAGAGAAGGAGGGCGCAGGCCGTGGACGCACAGCGGCGCACAGACTCACGACAGCACCGCTGCGCAAACAGCCTGAAAACAGGGGAGTTCTCAGCAACAGAGGAAAGCTATACAGATGCGTCATCAAGGAAGAAAAAAGGGAGTGAAGGGGGAGGTGAAAAGAAAGCATTAATTTAATATTCCTCCCATCCAGATACGTCATAAGTGCAGTTTCCTTTAAGCTGGACACGCGCAGAAAAACGTGGAGGCTTATTTTGCTTTCATCTGATGTGTTCAATATTGTATTGTAGCGCAAACCAAGCTCCTCTTTACTTTTTTCCACGGTTGTTTAGTTATTTAATTTATATCATTATTAAGCTATTAATAGCAATGCATTTTGCAAGGAAATTTAATTAAAGTTAAAATATTTGAGAAAAAAATCATATTCTTTATATGGATCCAAATGATTAATAATGCTGATTTTGTCAACATACCGGTCCCTGGCTTCTCTATTTAATGTGTCCCGGTAAATTCCAGTTCCTTTTCGGGATTTTAACATCTTTTTTCTCTCTACTTCTGTCTCTTCTTTCAACAACAACGTTGTGTCAGAGCTATGTTTACGTTTGCGTAGCCGTCAATATGACCGCGACGTCCCACAATGCAACGTGGATCCCGAGCCCTATACAAACTCAGGTATAAGAACACTGGGAACCAGTTTCTTTGACATTACATTCTTGGTCCCTGAGGTCATAACAGTCGTACAGTAGTTCCTGTTAAGAGTCAATCGTGCTGCAGGTTTGGATCCTAAAACGCTAATTAAATCAAAATAAAGAATTAACCTGTTAGATCTGTACACAAAGTTACAAAATCAAAAGCCAGCTGGTGCTTTAAAGTTCGTGTTGCTGTCCTCTCACGCCCTCTAGTGTGTCTTAGATCTGTTATATTTCTATATCCTGTTTTGAGCAGATAAAAAACACAATATAAATTCGAAACATACTGGTAAACAACGTGCATGCTGGTTGGTTAGGATATCTGAAGAGTTATTAAAAAAAAAACAGGGCAAGGGATTCAAATATATTCAGATAGCTCTATGAAGTGAAATTCTATGTCTTATCAGGTCAAAATAGATGCATAATTTAGGAATTTTACATATTTTTGACTTAACTCGAGTTAAAATTACCGTTTTCTATAAAATATGAATTAGAATTCAAGAAGAACTGATAAGTTCAGCTGTAAATTTTTTAGTATTGTTTTAAAAAAACGTTTAGCAGATAAAAAACTGGGATCCTGTCTCAATACCACTGAAGCTATCGACTTATTGTTTTTAAATAATTAATAAAACAGAATTTGAAAAATAAATAAATAGATCCAAAGGACCTATCAGTAACCATGTCTGTTCCAGCACATATCATTGAGTATTATGATCTACAGGGGCCATAACAGGGGACAGGACATCATGTACAGGGGCTCTGGCCCCTGGTGACCCCTGTCTAGAACTGCCTATGAAAATAAGTATATTCAGCTTTAATTTGATTAGGAAAATAAGATGATTTGCCAATGCAATGAGTATATTTACCCTGGAAATAAGATAATTAGATATTATGCACTTGAAATAAGTGACTGCAGTATTTTTTCTTTTTTTATTTTAAATGTAAATTGCCTTTTTCCATTGTTAAAGTCTCTCAGTTACTTGTTTAATAAAAAAATGAGTTAAGAAAAAACTGGATTACCTAGATTTACATTTTTTTTTACCATTATTACATATTATTTTAAATATTATTTCATTATTTACATTTTTGTAAATATGAAACAGCACAAAAATTCCCAGTAATACATGCTTTTGATGTCAACCCCCAAACCAGTGTATAAAAAAAGAGGCAGTAATAGCAACATCATTTTAAAAGTAGGTATTGTCTTACCATATTTTACTAAGATATTGTACACTAAAAGCAATTTAAAGAAAATGTTTATATTTGTTATCAGAACTGCAAGACAGACTGTTTTATTCTTGATGTTAAACAATTAGACCATACCAGAATAGTTTAAAATCTCCACAAGATAGAGTCTATAATATATATTCCACATTTTTAAAATGACATATGTCTTATAGAATTTAAAATTCAATTCAAATGTAAAATAAAAAAGAATAAAAAAACATGAAATCTTTTATGGAAAAACAAGACCTTTGGTGACCTGTCTGAATAAATATGCGCACCCTTATACTGATACTCTCTTGTGACATTTGATTTATCATCAGCATTTATTCCTCTTGGACTGGATTCTGTCAGCAGCTTTAATACACATTTGCCTACCATGTTATGACATAGTGTTGCTTGTCCACATTTCTTGTTAGGCAAACCTGGCATTATAGTTCTGAAAACTTTTACATTTTGTAGACGCAAACCTTCTGTTTTTGATTTGGTTGTATTGCTGGATTGATGCAAATGGTGAAAAATAATTTTCTCAGCTTCATTGTCCTGAAGAAACAAGATTGTTTGGTTTTAGGAAGGATTTTGACAAATATTTCATTCTAGACATCAATTTAATCATCTTGAAAAAAGTGTGATTCAATTTAAAGAGTTACTTTAATGCTGGATATTTCAACTGTTTGTTTTATTTCACGTAACCATATTGTAATTTTACTACCAGCCTGTTGTTTAACCTGGCCCAGAAGGTTCTTACTGTACGTACTTGTCTCATTACTTATGGATAAAAATTCCAGTTTTAAATAATGTCACAATTGTTCCATTATCTCTTCAATGAACACCAGACCTACAAGTTAACCAGCATTTATTCATTTATTACTCTTTTATATACTGTATATTAGGAAAACAGAAGTTGATAATACTTTTTCATAAAAGGCCCTAAAAGCTATAAAATAAAGAATTTTAGTAAATGGAAAATGAGGGTTGCTCCGCTGCTACCTAACAAGAAATTGGTCCATGGTGCAGATTTTGCTTGAAAAGATGTTTTAAACCAGTTTTTTAGGGTGAGAATCAAATTTTAGTCCATGCGTTACTTAAAATAACAAACCAAAAAAAGCAAAAGAAATTTATGAGGAAACTCGGCCAGTGCAGTTTAAGTGCAGGGATTTTAATATTTTACTAGCATACCTCAAAATGATGAAATAAAAACATGTGGTCATTATCTTATTGTGTTTATTGTAGACTTCTTTTATCACTCCTACAAGTACATTTTTCATTTAAACCATAATATCAGCAAAACATAGCCAGAAAAGCATCCGAAAAACAGATTTAACATTATATTTCTGCTTGTTATGTCCGATCTTGTTTGCATTATTCAAATTTTCATTTTTGTTATCAGATTTTTTTTCAATTCTAAATGTTTTTAGAATACAGCTATGTTGGATTGTTCCGTGAAAAACTGCAATATATCAATTCTATTCTCTTTATTTAAAACACTGTTATGTTGCAGCACTTTGATATCAGATCTTTCCAAAGATAGACCAGTTAAATCATCAAGTGGCTTCTCCTAATATTTTTTCATGATAGAACGGGAATTTTGCATTGCACACATGCAGGCAATCACCATATCATGGTTGTGACAGAGACACACAATCACAGTATTTCTCTCTCATCTTTTTTTTTCTCCCGGTTTCATCATGAGGTCAATTTTGTCTGGCAGCTCAACTCTGGTATGTGTGTATGCATGTTGGTTGTGTTGCCGGGCAACAACCCTTCTGTCCATGTTAATGACGAAACCACCAGCTTCCTCTTTACCAATGAATAGTCTTTGCGTCTTATTTGTGAGCATTTTCTCTAAACTCTGTAGCTGCTGAATATAGAAACTCACATAATTTATTAAGGATGTGTATCTGTAATGATATTATCTATTATCCATTTACCCTTTAGTTGGCTGAATAAAGATAAACGTCTCTATGATGCATTTTGCTCATAAACATACTCAAAAGGATTTTTCAAGGTCAGTCTTTGAGAAAAGTACCAATGAAGCAATTCACCATCTTGTCTTTCACACCTCATGACATTTTAGGTACTTAACAGGAACCTATAAATTATAAAGCCTGTTGTGGTTTTTGGACTACAACTATAGGGTACATTATTACTTGACATCAAGGTTTATATCAAGCATTACATAAAAAATTGTGCCATCTTGTAACCCAGATTTGCATGTAATATTAAAAAGAGTACCTCGATTCTTCAGGGTAAATCTGCTGCTATTTTTATACTGAATCTTATCTCAAAACGACAATCATGTCATGTATTTTAGGTTTAGTATCTGACTGTCATGTGCTGATAGTTTTTCTGAGACTGGTTTCCCGTCTGGGTCTGCGTGATAACTGTTTCAGCAGTCACTCTAGGATTAGGGTGCTTGCTAATTTTAGAGTGTCTTTTTCTGGGCTACAGTTCAGAGTTGTTTGGTTCTGTCGATGTTAGGCAACCAGTCGCTGGCTCACTTTCTGTCTAAGGTTATGATGTAGTTTTCAACTGGAAATCACATGGATGTCCGTCCATCTAATTTTAAGGAGTTTATCTCACAGTTATACATCATCCTGCACAAATAGAATATTTACTCAGCTCTGTCAGTAAAAATCCAGCACAGTCCCTGTGAAGCAAATACCAACGCAAATAGAACTTGTGCTAAATCATATGGCATCAACGACTTCAAAATTTCTCCCATTTAATATGATATATATTTTGATGACTGGTTCTTTCTCTAAATCAATATTTCTGCTTTTTTGTATCTATACAAAAATGCATATTGGTAATTTCTAGATCATTATCTTGCTGAATGATCCAGTTATTGACCAATTTTTATTTTTAAGTTAGAGACTGTCAGATGTTTATTTGATGTCTTTTGATACTTTAGAGATTTTATAATAGAAAGCATTCTCAGTCTACCCAGGACATTTGACGATACCACAGCGTCACAAATTCTCCACAATATATTTGCTCTAGAATAATATGTTTTTTTTTTTTTTTCCCACATTCTCATCGGCTCTCTAACAGTGTTTGTTTCCAAAGATAGTACTCTTAAAGTCTGCACATTATCTGCAATGGTAGATAAAATGTGTTATTTTGTTTCAGGTGGGAGGAACGAGAAATTCAGGAAAAGAAATAAGAAGTTCTTCTTGGTCAGGACAAAAAAAAAATGTCTTTTCTGATGCAAAGATTGGCTCGGAGATAATAGAAGGGGCTGTGCCAATCAGTTTTTTTCACTGCTTCAGGTTTGCATGATTTTAGATTGGTTGCAAAACATACTGACCCACATTTGTTTCTGAACACATCATGTTATTGAATATGCATGCTATTTTGTGAAATAAGTGTTGTTTTTTGGCATTTATCTGTTGACAGAGTCAGTTTGGTTGTTAACCACAATAATCAGTGAATCCCAGTAGATTTCCAGTGTATAACAGGAGCACTATTACATTGTAGAAAAGTTATCCAATGAATAAAGCTACTTCTGGCATTTCCTTTTTCCGTTATCTGACATAGAAAGTCCTCTTGGATCAATTATTCCGTGTTCCTTTTGTTTGAATGCTCTCTATTCTTAAACCCTTGATTGGTCATGGCAGCTGGCTGTTCACACGGAGCCAGGTTCTGCTGGAGGTTTCTTTAGAGGGGAGTTCCACTCTTGCAACACGTAAGTTCATATGAGGGAATGCTGCAATGTTGGCGTCACAACGTATCTGACTTTTGACCATCGCAGCTCATCCATAACCTGTGAATTCTTCAAGTCAGTAACCCAATGCCATTCGCTGGGTTTTCTTTAGATAGAAAAGATCAATTGAATTTGATCAAAAATTTACATTATGTTATTAACAGTACTATTTAACACTCATGAACCCCAAACAGATCACATGCTTGTAATTATTGAATCCATGCTAATATGCATTGTCTTTATTCTTGTGAGGTATTTTGGGACAAATGCCAACCAGGCTGAGCTCTGAATTGGAAATCTAAAAATAGGGCTGCTACCACCCACAACAGCTGACATGCTTGCTTCTTTTTAAAAGATGAATATGTGCCTGACCACACACAATGACCCTTCCTGCATGGTTACCTATAAATACGAATGCAGACTCATTAATGCCTCTTTTTTTAACCCAAAATAAAATCTTTTAGGTACACAGAATAAACACTTACTGGCCTTTTTTCTTCTGGGCTGGTTGTACTGAGAACTTTTCTGTTCCCTGTATTTGGCTCTCAAAGGTTACTACAAGATTTTCACAACGGTTGTATTTGACTCATCATTACTTCCAACTCATAAATTCACAGCTATGACAGTATACTTAAGGTAGGAACTTGAAGTCGTGCAAAAGTGCAATCTATTTTTACAGATGAGGTTTCCACTTTGCACTTTGCACCTACAAGCATTTAGTACCTGGATTCCTAATACGTGTAGATGATTTGTTTCCAGCCACTCTTGAATCTTAAAAACATGTGCAGTAGGTTGTTTGTAATGCTTACAGATGAAATGAAACATCCCAAACTGGTAAAGACAAATAGTTACATACTCGACATGCAGACAACTTAGGCTTTGACAATACTAGCTACAATCTGATTAATCATTTAAATTTTTTTTTTTTCTAATAACAGTTTCTTATACAGTTAAGTCAAATATCATCAAGCCCACTAGGCAAAGCAAGCAAGAATGTATAGGGCCCAAAGCAGAATTTGCTTAAGGGTCCTGATTCCATTTAAATCTGATTTCTTACCATATATTACCATTATATTAACACTGACTGCTCTTTTGACCAGTTAAGATTTGTTTGTGCATTGTTTATTTAATAAAAATAATTTTATAGACCACAAGTAAGCTAAAAATATATTTTCTGTCGTATTAGAGGGATTAGAGGGAAGTTGCTTATGAGCAACAAAGTACAACTTTGTTGAATTTATTTGCAAACACTTACAATGCATAGATTTAATCAGGTGTCAGAAATTATACAAGGTAACGATTAATATACATGACAGCATGAAGGGATGGCTGCAACTCCACGATGCAATGCTAATCTAAACTCATCCCAACCTCATGCTAATGAAATGAGAGTACAAGCATTCAATAAATTAATTTAGGTTGTTAAACACAGAATGCACCCATGCTTTAATGTTAGCATTTAAGCATGTTTCTGGTTAACAACAAAACCTTACACCAATCTGATATTGTCCAATTTTACTGAGCTTGTGTGAGTTGCAGCCTCAGTTCTCTCCCAGGAGTTAAACAACTTGGGGTCCTTATGTTATTGAACTTTCAGAGATGGTATTCTACATACCTTGGTTGTAAAAAGTGGTTATTTGAGCTAGTCTTGCATTTCTAACAACTACAACCTGTCTGTTCTTTCTTCTTTGGCATCAACAAGCCATATTGTTTTTTAGAGATATTTTATCATTTTTAGGTCTCTTTAAACCTATATGTAGCAGTAAGTTAAAGAAATGCTTATACAAAAGAGACAATGTATTAGTAATAGATCTTAGATACAAAGATGAGTCACAGTGTGGATAGAAGTTTTGCAGCCTGGCAACAGAAATGCAGACAGGTAGGCATGACTCAGAACTAACCAATGAAGAATCTGATGATTAGATAAAGAAAGTAAATGGTTACTGCTTGGGGGGTGTTTTATGAGAACCAGAGGAGACTAATCAGAAAAATGAAATGCAACTGGATGAAGACCGAAACAGAGGACATGAGGAAAATTAAAGATTAACAGGGAAAAAAGACAGAGGAATTTAAATAAAATTCTAGAAATGACCTTTTTGGAAAATGAAAGTGACAGGAATAACAAAAAAAACATGTGGACCTAAAGGTAACCTAAATGTGAACTTTAGTCTATCCAACATTGCTATTTGGAATGTAATAGCAATAGTACAAAGTAGACTGATACCAGTTTTATGGTAAAACTTTTAAATGACTTTTCTTTGGAGGCCCTGATGATTTTCAGTCCCAAGCTAAGCTTCGAAATGGTTCAGGATGGTTCTCACTGGAAGTTTGCATTATTATTATTATTTCATTGAAAAGTTGTCTCCATGTCAGCTTTTAGTCTACTTCAATGATTACAACATGTGAACCCATCCAGATTCAAAGCAAAGCCTAGCTTACATCTAGTGTGCCAAAACATTCAACACTCAATGACCCTTCAAGAGGCGATCAAGGTCACAGACTCAGAGAAGAGTATGCAACCTTTCTGGCAGCTCTTATCAGTTAAATTTTGCTGCTTCTTATATAACCAGGGATAAATATACACATCTGAAATAACAGAGCATAAGTTGTACAGTATTGTAATAATAAGAATAGTTTGCTCTGACTCATTCTAATCATGGAATTACCAAAGGTCAAAAAAGTACTAGAAGGTTTTAAAAGTGATATGATATGATATTTAGATTATTTTAAATACCGTAATTAAATCTCATAAACTGGTAATGTAACCGATATCTCTTGAAAATGAAAAGTAAATTCAATTATAAGGTAACATAAAAGCAGTGCAAAAGTATCAAACCTGTTGACTTTTTTACATTAAACTCAAAAGAGTCATTCTGTTTCTTTGTGATGTTATTCTGTACAGTAAATTACAAAAAAAGTAATGTAGTGCATAGCTTTGAAATGGAAGGAACATTTTCCATGGTTTTCAAGATCTCACAAAAAAGAAATGGGAGAAGTCTGATTTTTATTTGCATTTAACTTTACCAATTCAAAACGTCTGCTTCTCTTTTGCTGCATTTAATGTTGAAAGTATTTTGTGGTGTCTCCATCAGCTTCTCACTTCTGGAGATCAATGTTTTCCCCTTTCTTTTTTGCAAAAGTTCTAATTTTGCCAGATTTGAACTCATGAGATGCATAGACCCGCCCATCCGAAAACTAGCCTTGTGTGCTTATTAACTTTGCTATAACTCCATAAATGAATCGTTGATGTGTCTGCAGTGTTTCTTGGTTCTAAAGAAACCATTTTTCTTTAAAAGCCTGTTGCAGAAGAGCTAGATTTTGTTAACATTGAGTGAAATACATGTAGACTTTACTTTAGGATTACTTTTATTGATGAATATGTATGATTATGTATATAAATATGCAACCACCTTTTACACTAATTTGGTTTGATTTGAATGTAATTTGTTGATAATGGATTCTATAATAAATATCTAAGCAAAGAAAGTTGAGCATTAAAGCAGTGGGCTTTTTTTTTAAATTATTATTATTATGACAAAATGTCAAATTTAAGCATATGCACTATCCTTCCTCTTTACAAAAATACTTAATTTTTCTTCACCTATCACATAAAATACCCAAAATATGAATACAAGTTTGCTTTTATAACAAAATAATGGCATATTCACGTTTTAAGACGGTTTATTTTAGGTCCTATTTCTGAAACAAATTATTAGGGAACATTCATTAAAAACCTTTCAATTACATCAGTTTGATTAAATGCTTTTGAACCCACCATTAAGTTACACAGAAAACTCAATAACCAAAGGTAGTAGGTGATTATATTTTTGTTGTTTGTTTCTAAATAATAATGAAATTGTAGTAAACATTTAGTCATATTCTTCTGGACTATTTGCACTGACTTTAATATCTGTGTGGGAATCTTTTTTTCCCATTGCTAATCTAATATTTGGCCTCAAATTACTAAAAAGGTAAGTTTGGTAGAGACCATTATATTATCTCCCTTAACTTTAAATATAATACGCGTGATTCATATCATAACAGCGTGAGATTAATTCTGCATTGCGATGCAATTTGAGGTACTATATATCTCCTTTCACAGGATTTGTATTGTATTGTAAGTTTTATTGATCAACAATTAAGGAAAGATATGTCTGATTTCATGTCTTTTTTTATTCACAGAATTCATTTTTAAGTTTATTATTAATGCTACAACAGCTAACTATTGCAGTCCCTGAATGAATCAGACTCCTCATTGCTTGCATGGTCATGTTTCAGAAGAGATCGTTATGAATGCATAGCTGATCAACTTTACCAGCAGCTGAAACTGGATCGTCTCAACAGCTGAATTCAAGGCTGGCAACAGGCGAGACAAGGTGGGGGATTGGAATGTGAGGGGGATGGAGACTCTGGAGCCAATTTCAAATGCAAAATAAATCAAATCATATAACAGTATGGGTCAAAAATGCAATAATCCGATGTAAAAATTAAGCATATTAGGCTTTTCTAAATGTCAATAAATACCTCGTTTATAGTTTAACCATTGTCAGATAAAAATGACCATTGAAAAAATGGTTTCAATTTAATGTTCTATAAACCTTGCTATTATATCAAATGGATAGAATAACTCAGTTTTGAGGGGGGTTATGTGGTGGGAAAGAGGTACCAAGTAAACGGAGATAGAGGGAGGACATAGAGGAGGGGCTGGTGGCAGGAGTGGGTGTGGCTGGTCTACAAATAGCTGCTCACAGTCCCTGCAGATTCTTCACCAAGTTTTTCTTCCAGTTGCCTGGTGGGACGGTTGGGTCTCAGCTTCTGAAACAGCTTCCTTAAACCAACAAGCCAACCAAGCTGTAAAGCAACCATGAGCAAGTCCTACGCCTCCTCAGCCCAGAGCGCCTCATCCTACCGCCGAACCTTTGGTTCTGGTGTTGGTTCATCACCAATGTCATCCCTCTATTCCTCAGGAGGAGGTCGAAGCTCTGCTTCCAGTCATATGTCTTCCAGAGTCTATGAGGTCAAGAGTACCGCTGTCCCCTCCTTCTCCAGCTTCAGAGCCGGGGGAGCAGGATTCGGTTCCTCTACAGCCATGCGTACCTACAGTGGCGAGAAGCTCGACTTCAACCTAGCAGATGCCATGAACCAAGACTTCCTCAACACAAGGACCAATGAGAAGGCCGAACTTCAGCACCTCAATGACCGCTTTGCCAGCTACATCGAGAAGGTACGATTCCTGGAACAGCAGAATGCTGCATTGACCATGGAGATTGAGAAGCTGAGGGTTCGAGAGGGGCCTGGCCGTGTGGCTGAGCTGTACGAGGAGGAAATGAGGGAGCTGAGGAGGCAGATTGAGGCCCTCACCAACCAACGTGCCAGGGTGGAAGTAGAGAGGGACAACCTAGCAGATGATCTGCAGAAACTAAAGCTCAGGTAGGATGTCATCATGGTGTGTTAGTATGTGGGTGAATGCATTATGAGTTTTTTGGCACACAAAAATCATGTAATGTAGGCAAGTGGGGGCCAAAAACAATAACCCAAGGTGATACACCAAATTGGAAGGCTAGAGCAGTTTTTCAGGAAATGTATACAGTATGGGTTAGAAGAGGCAGAGCCTAGAATTAAGGTATACTTACAAAAAGGGTGACCCTTTGATAATTCCGAACATATTTTTTAGTGACCTTAAAATTTTGTATCCTTGATTTGAAAAACTGAAACTGTCCATGTTTTCTTTTGGGCGGGGCTAGGAGGTAGTGACAGACATTTAAAAGGTGGCATTATTAAGAAAGCTGGATGATCTATTTAGAAATAAACAGATTCTGATAAACATTCTGCCTGCTATGGTGATGCTACTGTTAGGGACCAAAGAAGCACAAGGTCAACCGTAATATTTGGATGTTGTCAGCTTGATCACCAGACCTGCCAAGCATTCTTTTATGAGGCAAACTCAAACCTCTGTCCAATAAAGTCAAGATATTCTTAAAAAAATGTGGGTAGAAAGTATTTTGTAAAAAAAAAAGCTAATTATTTCTGTCCTTTAGAGACAGAAATAATGTTTCTGGCCTATACATCAGGTAGGCCAGAAACATTTTGAGAGGCACGCTTCATGGAATGTTACACTTCTCCACCTTGCTATAATTACATAAATATATTTCCAAGAATCACCACAAAGGGAAATGGAGATAGAGACAGACTTGTGGACTCATAGGAATAAACAGTTGGAAGATAAAGTTTCAGCCAGACTGCGAGCTTTCAGACCAAGATCTCTTCTCGATTAAAGCAAAATATCTTCTACCGTTTAATTCAGCATTTCATTGTGAAATATGCTTGTGAGGCTAAATCTGTCTGTTCATAGCCTCTATGTCAGGTTGTGTTTCTGTGAAAATTCCATCATGTCACCAAATGCATCATAGCTCACAGTAAAGTGTGTGATCAAAAGTCACCCAACATGCACACGGTGCACTCAGCTTCCTCTTAAGACATCCCACCCCCACGCCCAACACACACAAACACACACGCACACACACCTGTTGTGTGACACTATCCTTGTGGGTTATTTCCATTGACTTCCATTCATTTCCCAATCACCTCTACAGCCTAACCCAGACCCTAACCCTAACCATTACCAACACATGTGTAACCCTAAACCTAATCTAAACTCAATTAACACCTTAGGACTTAACCTAACCCCCTCCTTAAGAAGAGAACGATTGCTCATTGGAACCAACCAATATAAGTCCCCAAAATGTAGCATATTCCTGGCCAATCGTCCCCACAAGATAGCAAAAACATGGCTGCATGCACACACACAGTGCAGACACAGTCTTCAGCTCTTCATATTCTGTTTATCAGCCCTCTTTGAGCAGGTGCCCAAAGCTGTGAGTGAGTCCAGAAAAAGCACTTGATGCACCCGCTGAGATCAAAATACACATAAACCTCTGGCTTGCTTACAGCTACAAGATGAGAAACTAACATTCAGCTATTTCATCACAACATTTTCATGTTTTAATTCCCCAAATATGAACATTTAACCAGACATTCTAAATCCCACATATCTGTAACTCTGCTTAAATATATATTTTAAACAGATGTCCTTCTTGTTAGAAGTGCTTTGTGAAATGCTAAATGTAGAAACAGAAGGAGCCAGGGCAGGGCTCTATAGAGTTCTTCTTTTTACCCCACAGTCTCTAACAGTTTGAGAGCAGCTGCATCAAAGCCGTAGGGCTAATGGAACAGCTGCAGAGGTTAGATAAAAAAAAAAAAAAGAAACCAGCATTTGTCTATTAAGCTTTATCAACAAATAAACCAGAAGCCAGATAATAAGGAAAATGCATGAAGATTTTGCCTTTTAACTTTCTTCTGTCATCTTTTCCCCCTTTGGACCATATCTCTCTCGTAGACTTCAAGAAGAGATTCACCAGAAGGAAGAGGCTGAGAACAACCTGTCTGCATTTAGAGCTGTATGTGTTAAAATATTTTTATGCTTTTCTAAGTTTAATTTGCCAATAGAAATGTAACCTTTTGTCGGAATTGTGCTGTAATACAGATTCTTTGTCATCTACATGGTCTGAATGTATTTTCTTGCTCTATTGTTGTATGCAGGATGTTGACAGTGCAACTCTGGCCAGGCTGGACCTGGAGAGACGCATTGAGAGCTTGCAGGAGGAGATTGCCTTCCTCAAGAAAATCCATGAGGAGGTTTGTTACTCTTATAAGGGATTTCAGCATATCTACATAGTTCTGTCTCTAAGATGGCTTGTACTTAACCATTTTGCACCTTCGCAAGCCAGATTCTACAACGTAAAATCAGTTTAGAGTCTGTCAGAATGCATCTCTCTAAGCAATCAAAGACTTCACACATAAACGCTTCCTATGATGTTAAATCACACGCATTAAGACACACACTCTGACTCAAGAAAAAACGTACAGAACCAAAAGATATTTTCGCACATTGCCTTGCATAGAGGCTGGGTGAGCCACAAGCTCAGATTCAGAGCGCAGCAGAGGGGCCTTCTCATCATTTTTTCTTCTTCTTTGTCTCAACTTTGACCTCCTAGAAATGCTGAAGTGCCAACTGGTTTAAAAGAGCATGGCAGCTGTTGTGGGACACTGCTACAGTGTGTGTGCTTGTATGCGTGACAACAGATGCATTGCTATTTAAAACCTTTGATCGGACCAGACAGTCATCTGAGCAAAACCAAAGCTGGCAAGTTAAAAACATATCTAAAAGGAAAGAATTACAGTTGTTTTAAGGATTTTCCCTTTGCTAAGTCTTCCTTACAGAAATGAAAACAACTCAGTCATTCAGAAGGTTTATTAATACAAATACAAGGTTAAAAGGTGGAACTCTATTAAATTAAATGATTGATTTTGATAGATCTGTTTCAGATCTTTTCCAAACCATTTAAAGGGTTGAATATAGTGTTAATGAAAATTTACTTTAAAAGATGTGTAATTAGCTGCTGTTAACATCAAGAAAAAGATCTTTGAAACTCGGTCTTTTATATGTAGACAGTTTTTTTTATGCCATTCACTTCTTTATACAGAATTTTTATTACATAATTAGCAACTAAAGGTTTTTGGCAGATATATGTTTTTGTGTAAAGTACTAAGTTTTGTAAGATGCAGATATTTTTTATTAAAAAAAGAGCTTTTCGCATTACAAGGTTAAAATGTCAGCACAAAAAACATGTCTAAGCATTCCTTTTCTTTTTATCATTTATCAAGTTCATTTTTTTCTCTTTAAACTGTAACACAAAAAAATTGGAAGAAAATGTGAAAAAATTACAAAATGATTAAAACAATAGCAACAACATATAACTAATGAAAGCCTGTTTATCAGTTGTATATCATTAGTCTACCAAGTTTATTTTATGACTTATTTAAGCATTTGTTCTTTGTGTGTGGGGGGCCCTGTGTGTCATGTTGGTTTGTAGTTTTTTGACCCACATGCACAATCCCATAGAGAACCAGTGAGTTTTAACATTTTAGTTTAGAAAAAGCAACAATAATCTTTTAGAGGAAAACTACAAGAAGTCAGTTTAACTGTCTGGTTGGTCTGAGGGGAAAAAGGTAAAGATCAGGAAGAAGTTGTTTGATGACAACTGATGACTGATGGATACTTGAGAGATGAAGGGGAGGTAACATGGATCTGTAGGGGTTTAATTCAGTGGGCTTTGCAGACTTTACCCCAGAGATCCAGGAGAAAGTAAATGAGATCCAAGAGTGTTGGTACTTGCAACAGACATCATGCTAGGGAGCGGGCAGACAGGTGATGAAGACTGAGAACTACTGTACACAGGTTAGACCTTTTTCTTTGAAGAGTGGCGTCAAACTGTGGATCACTGGTTGCCTGGAGCAATAACAGACTCCACATTAAAATAGATTCACAAGAAGACAAATTTTAACAAGAGGGAAATTCCGGGTTTAAGTCTTTGTCTGGAATATCAGGGGTAATCATCCGACGAACCAAAATGAGCCTTCACCTCCTGATATACATGCTTGTTATCTTGATTGAAAAATATTCTCAGGTGTGCAGGAACACAGGTCGGCCCAGCCACCACCAAAGATCCTCGCTTTAATGAGAAGCTCACTCACACCAGAAAACAGCAAAACCCCCAGACCCTGTGTTTTTTTTTAAAAACATTCAAAGCATAGCCTTTTCTGAACATTGCTTCTTTAATAAGAAATTGAAAAATTAAACTGGAGTTCATTTCCAGTTTATAATCTATAAATCTTTTTTTTTTTTTGTTATATTACCAACTAACCTTTTATTCATTATTTATGCTTAAAATACACCTCTTCTTTCCATGGACCCCTTACAGGAGATCAGAGAGCTGCAGAACCAGATGCAGGACACTCAGGTCCAGGTCCAGATGGACATGTCCAAGCCTGACCTGACTGCTGCCCTCAGGGACATCCGCATGCAGTACGAAGCCATCGCTGCAAAGAACATTGCAGAGGCTGAAGAATGGTACAAGTCTAAGGTAGATTAGAAGCACTATGTTAGTAAAAGATAGTTTTCACTGTTCCTGAAATGTTTAAAAACTTGCCTGGTGTTTTCTCAAGGTGTCTGATCTGAACCAAGCTGTGAACAAGAACAACGATGCTCTGCGCCAGGCCAAGCAGGAAACCATGGAATACCGTCACCAGATCCAGTCCTACACCTGTGAAATTGACTCTCTTAAGGGCACCGTCAGTATTTAGCTAACTCAATATGTTTTAGTTATGTGATACAGCTTGAATTACATCTCTCTATCTGCTTTGATTCTGGAATAAACTTGTCATCGTCTTGTTTTCTTTCAGAACGAGTCTCTGCTGCGCCAGATGAGGGAAATGGAGGATCGGATGGGCCGAGAAGCCTCCGGTTTCCAGGATACCATTTCAAAGCTGGAGGCAGACATTGCCAAGATGAAGGTAATACATTTTAATATCTCTGACACATTGAATGCAACAGCAGATTGATGAAAGCAGCCAATATCAGATGTGGTCTTTTGGAAACAACCAAACCTGTTGCATCTGATAATCTCAGTGTTTTCATCCGAATGTTTTAGTTTCTAGAAATTTTTGGGGGGAATCAAAAAGGCCTTTAATTAAATACTTTCAATGCTTTTGACCTTAAGGATGATATGGCTCGCCACCTGAGGGAGTACCAGGATCTCCTCAATGTGAAGATGGCCCTTGACATTGAAATTGCCACCTATCGCAAGTTGCTGGAGGGAGAGGAGAGCAGGTCTGTTTCGTTTTTTTTTTTTTTTTTGCTTTAAAAGTCAAACATCTTCAAGGGCAATATCTACCTCATAAGACTTTTTACCATTCATTCTCCTTATTCTATGTGTCTTTACTTGCAGGATCACCACCACCATGCCTGTCCAGTCTGCCTATTCCTCCATTGGATTCAGAGGTAGCTGAATTAGAAACATGTTCTTTCATTAACTCGTAAATTTTACGTTCCAAGTGGGGTCAAAAAGAAAGATCAAAGCATCTAATTATACTCTGTGACTAAATATGGTAGATGTTATTTTGAGGTTATGACATATTGTGCAGTTACACATTGTGACCACAGTGTGGGGATGTTGAAGAACACAAAAACCCAACAAAACCTTAATGGTCATTGGTTTCAAATAAAGAAAGCCAAACTAATAAAATCATATACCTCTTTCTCCTCCTTTTATGTGTTAACCGTTAACTGTTTTGTGTACTTGATGTATATCAAAATATGCAAGACTTCCAAAAATTTCATAAATCAACTTTTTAAGCTGTATTATAACATCATGTGATATGAATACAATATGCCCAAAAAATATGTATCTCAGATTTTATTTCTAAGTACAATAATTAATCATTATTGTCATATTTTAGATAAAAATGTTGTAATAGTAAAATTAAAACACGTACACTGAGGGAGTTTTATTGTGTATCAATAATTTTTTGACTCAACAAGCATCTTTTTTTCTAATCTAGACAGCATCCACAATCTATAATACACTGAAACTATTGTTTAAGCTTACTAAAGTGCTGAATGTATTCTTACAGAGACCAGTCCTGAGTCCCAGCGAGGATCTGAGGTTCACTCCAAGAAAACTGTTGTCATCAAGACGATTGAGACCCGTGATGGAGAGGTTTGACTTTACATGCATCTGCACAACCACAGCAATGACAAATTAGTCCGTCCAAGCTAACATGAGTTTCTCATGCAAACACAGGCTGAATCCCTCTTCCTAGTCCCCATCCTTCCTATACCTTTTAAATCAGTTAATGTTCTTCATGACTCCTGATAGCTAAATTTAAATGTAAATAGTTACACAAACAGGTTTTTTGGCCTCTTTATTTAGAAAAACATAAACTTAATGCAGAGTATTCCCAAATTAACATTGTAATTTTTGGTTTTAATAATTGTATTTTGAGAAATATATAAACTTTATTTTTTATTATATATGTTAGTGATATTTAACTGTATACAAATATACAAAATAGCAGGAAGGCTCATTATAGAGATTGCAGCTCTTACTGTACCATCTAGAATGTGTAAATTGAGCAAATAGCTAAATTTCACATATTCCCATGGTATACTTGTTATTCTTTAAGTAGAAATCCCTAAATGTTCTCAAAGATCAAAGTAACTTCCCTGCTCCCTACTCCTGTTCCACAATAATGATGCAAAAACCCTTAAAAGTACATATTTAGACTCTAATAATAAAGTGCCACGAGTCAATGCTGATTTAGCAATAACTGTCATGATAAATTTGTTGAAAACAACTGTAAGTGGGAATGCTTCTGTTATGACAGATCATTTCAAATATATTATGTTCTTAGATGAAATATTCCATGAGCCAGGGTGCAATCGCCCAGAGTGTAAGTTTAGTTTTATTGATCCACCTACCTTCTATTTGCCGCTCACTTCCTTTTATAGCTTTTCTTCAGTATCTCTGCACATATGCATGTCAATCACACTACAAGGAAATATGGAAGTCTACTGTTTCTCACTTTTACATGTAGTTTGTAGACGCTTAACTAGAACTGCTGCATTCTGTCATAGTGTAAACATACGAAGGGTGACTTCACAAACCTGCACAGCACTTCAATCCAAGCCATAACCTCTGCAGTTTGGAATTATTTACTCGATCTTTTGTCTGTGTTATGTTTTGCTTATTCCCTTGAGTGCCTTTACCATCACTAATGAGATTTCTTCTTTTGCCTTAGGTCGTCAGCGAGTCAACACAGCATCAGCAGGACATCATGTAAAGAGGCAACATGAAATGAGAAATAAAAAATGAACAAATATCTAAGTCGTTTCCTACATTACAATTAGAAGAGATGAGCTGAGCCAATGTTTATAAACATGAAGAGTATGATTATAATAACAATCTTCACTAACATCATGGCATAGAAGCTGGCATGGTGGCCTTAGTCTGGTTTTAAAGGAAGGGCATTCCAGGATTTGAAACCTTTTTTTAGCATCACTTTCTTCTTCAGAAGGGCATCAATGTAAACAGAATGTTGTTGTTTAGCACCAAGGATGGACATTATTGAGGCTCAAGACAGATCAATGAGTCAGTAACAGTGTGGTTAAATGTCAAACTGAAAGGTATCCAGAAGTTTATCTGTGCACAAGTACAAGCATATGGTAAATTAGTTACATTTTTTGTTACTAATTTAAGGGATGTGTCAGATTTGATTGAAGTAATCTAAAAAAAAAAGGAAGAAAAAAAACAATGAACTAGGAGGAGACTCAGTCATGTCTAAAGTTTGAACTTAGAAGGATGTGCTTAGTGTTTGTGTATGAGGGGATAACAGCGATATGATGCTTCACTTTAAATAAACCTCACTGAAGATGAGCATAACTATGTGTTTTTATTATTATTATTTTTTAAGTGTAATAGGAATATTATTTGATGTTTGTATTTTACCTTTATTTTCCAAGATTGCACACAAACATGGCAGTGGCAGCATCATGTTGCAAGATTTTATTTCTCTTCACCATTGGCAGAAAACTAGACAAAGTTGGTGGGAGGATGGATAGAATATACAAGAAATTAAAACTTTTTAGATCGTATAAAAACAACCAAACTTAAGACTGGGCTACCCAGTAAAATAAAGTCCCAATAAAGTAAATTAAATATGTAATGGTGTGTTCTAGTAATATAACATCTGAAAAAGACAATATGAATACCTTTACGAGGCACCAAAAGTATTTATACCGTTTATTAGCCTATTTTTACTCCCATTTCAGCAGTAATGCAGGCATTATCAGCTAGGCATAGGGCTGTTACAGGATATTGATGTTCTATTTACTTTATTTAAGGAGGTGAAGCCCTGCTAATCTATTAGTGTGAGAAATGTGAGCAACAGCTAGTTAATGGGTTGTCCCTGGTCACTTTGTTTCCAACAAAAAAGCAGATTAGAAAGCAACAGGAGAGTTTGTATCATTTGTCTCTGAAACCATGAGAGCAAAATGTCAGTAGAGGTAGAAAAAAGGCTGGGGTTGTGCGTGTAGAAGACAGAAAATAAACACAATAAATGAGCACAAGGTGATGTAAGCTGAAAACAAGGGAAATGGAAAAGGTGAGCTGTATAAAAAGGATTTCTAGGCAGAAATAAAACACAAGAGGTTGAATTAGAGATTAAATAACACAGCAGCTCAAAAAGAAAGAATGTGATGAGTGCTCCACTAATTAGTCTGAGCTTTGTTAGGTAGAACGTTGAGACGTTATCTTTTACTTCTTATGTCAAAAATATCCTGCTCATTATATAGTAGGTCAACAGCAAAGGGCAGCACATTTCAAAAATGAAGTTAACTTACTTTATGATCTCTTCTTAAACATTGCTTCTAGTTTTCAGTGCTTTAAGCCATTTAGGTCATGAGAGACACAATATGAACTGGTGGAAAACTGCACAAAGATAAAAGCAAAATATGTAATTCAAAGTTTAATATTCAGGCAATCAAAGCCAGATGAACAGACAATACAATATCATCTTCTCAAAGGGCTATGGACTTTATGAGGAAAGAAGGTTGGGGTGTTTGCTCAAATCAAAGCGTAAAATGACAAGATAGGTTTTTTTTTTGATAAATGTTTCATACTCCAATGTCATGGTATTAAAAATAAACAACTACTCTGCACTACGTTTTATTAAAATAAATATGTAAAAGGACCAAAGTCTGTCAAACCAATCCCAATCAGTTCATATTTGGATATACATAAATAATAACTTAAAAATAATTACATTTTTTTTTACTTTACTCAACATTCTTAATTTGCTGATAAGTAACATTACTTAGTCCAAAATGGCAAAAACAGTGTAAAAAATGTTGTTTTTATTTAGCATATTTTCCAGTGGTAGGGATCAAATACCTAAGAAACTGATACTATGTATCTACCACAAATTATGCAGTTGAAGTTTAAATTGGGAAATAAAATCAGCTGGTAATTGAGTAAAATAAATGGCATATTTGCCTGTTGATCTGAAACAAGACCCTGGACTGAATTTTTAAGTAAAGGGTAAGTTAAATTTTGATTGTTTGAATAAAAAATGCAGTTATTCCTGCTTAAAATTTGAGATTTATCTTTCTGACTCAAATGAAAGAAAGCTGTTACAGTGCACTTACTGTTTTCATGAATATATATATATATATATTAGTGGTGGGTATTGCCAAAGAAGTCATTATTGATTCAAATCACGATTCACATGCCACGATGCGATTCTATCACGATGCACCACGATACTTGAAATATTGCGATGCATTGCGATATTTTCACTGAACACTGTAAGAAAAAGATACAGCCCTTACCAGTGGCTGACTGGCTGTGTGTGATCTGGATAGTGTCTTAAATTGATACATAACTGAAAGCAACTGAATTCATACATAGCTGTATTTATTGAAATGACTTTTGGAGGTGTTGCCATGAAAACAAATGCTGGACAGAAATACTACTATTACTGGCGTGGACACACTGATAAAAAGATCTTAGGATTCATCAAACTTGAAATAACAAAATAAGGATAATCAGTGCCGTTTACATGGCCTCAGTGGTCCTTTTGCAAATTACGTGCATCATATCAATTTCATTTTTACCTTCTTTGTTTTTAAAGCCAGAATGCATCCAAGCATCTGTTGAAATGTGATGGAGCCGGGGGGGCGAATTTTCTCAGTCTCCTCCATATTTTGTTTACGAATGACTCGTCTCAGTATCCCGCGGCCAGACATGCTTGTGACACAAAGCAGCGGGCGTCAACACATCCGCAGCGACATCTGCTGGACTGGAAGTTGTATTCCACTTGATTTGGCTGATGTGCGCCAACCATTAATGTATTTTATTTGTTCATTATTTTTTTTTTATATAATCGATTCTGGCCTTCAAGAATCGATGCAGTAGATCACAAAAATTAGAATCGCGATGCATCGTCATGACGATTATTTTGCACACCCTTAATATATATACATATATATACACTATATTGCCAAAAGTATTTGCTCACCCATCCAAATTATTGGAATCAGGTGTTCCAATCACTTCCATGGCCACAGGTGTATAAATTCAAGCACCTAGGCATGCAGACTGTTTTTACAAACATTTGTGAAAGAATGGGTCGCTCTCAGGAGCTCAGTGAATTCCAGCGTGGAACTGTGATAGGATGCCACCTGTGCAACAAATCCAGTCGTGAAATTTCCTCGCTCCTAAATATTCCACAGTCAACTGTCAGCTGTATTATAAGAAAATGGAAGTGTTTGGGAACAACAGCAACTCAGCCACGAAGTGGTAGGCCACGTAAACTGACGGAGCGGGGTCAGCGGATGCTGACGCGCATAGTGCGAAGAGGTCGCCAACTTTCTGCAGAGTCAATCACTACAGACCTCCAAACTTCATGTGGCCTTCAGATTAGCTCAAGAACAGTGCGCAGAGAGCTTCATGGAATGGGTTTCCATGGTCGAGCAGCTGCATCCAAGCCATACATCACCAAGTGCAATGCAAAGCGTCGGATGCGGTGGTGTAAAGCACGCCGCCACTGGACTCTAGAGCAGTGGAGACACGTTCTCTGGAGTGACGAATCGCGCTTCTCCATCTGGCAATCTGATGGACGGGTCTGGGTTTGGCGGTTGCCAGGAGAACGGTACTTGTCTGACTGCATTGTGCCAAGTGTAAAGTTTGTTGGAGGGGGGATTATGGTGTGGGGTTGTTTTTCAGGAGCTGGGCTTGGCCCCTTAGTTCCAGTGAAAGGAACTCTGAATGCTTCAGCATCCCAAGACATTTTGGACAATTCCATGCTCCCAACTTTGTGGGAACAGTTTGGAGCTGGTCCCTTCCTCTTCCAACATGACTGTGCACCAGTGCACAAAGCAAGGTCCATAAAGACATGGATGACAGAGTCTGGTGTGGATGAACTTGACTGGCCTGCACAGAGTCCTGACCTCAACCCGATAGAACACCTTTGGGATGAATTAGAGCGGAGACTGAGAGCCAGGCCTTCTCGTCCAACATCAGTGTGCAACCTCACAAATGCGCTTCTGGAAGAATGGTCAAAAATTCCCATAAACACACTCCTAAACCTTGTGGACAGCCTTCCCAGAAGAGTTGAAGCTGTTCTAGCTGCAAAGGGTGGACCGACGTCATATTGAACCCTATGGATTAGGAACGGGATGTCACTTAAGCTCATATGTGAGTCAAGGCAGGTGAGCAAATACTTTTGGCAATATAGTGTATATATATATATATATTCTTCTTCTTCCCTACATCTATATATCTATGTGTAGCAGGTCAGTAAAACAACATCATTTTAGACCATAATCACAAACATTGTGAAATTCATTTAATAGGACAACTATTATCATGCAGTCAACGCCTCTGAACTACAATTTTACAGTCAGAGCTTAGAGGGGCTGTCTGTACATCCATATTAAATCCAGTACCAAAGTTATCTCCCTAGTAGACGTTTGTTTTTTAACTAATTGTGTGACAATAATAAGAGTCAGAGCCAAGTTCAAATTAAAGTTTAAAATTTTTCTCCTGAATTTTATCATCACAGATTTAAACAGCAGGATGAGAAAGATATATTTACATTAGGTCAAATCAATAACATAGAGCAGGTTTACAGCATAAACGGGTCTACTCCATTAAAAATATTCAGCTGAAAAAAACAAACACAGCATAATGTTAATGTTAATAACAAAATCAAATATTTGCAGACTGAAAAGTTATTTACAAGTCAGTATCTACAATCAAAATGTTGTACTACATGAAAAGAAGAAGCGATATACATTGAAGAATGACCAGATTTCTTTAACAATTACAAGCAAGAGAGGAACCAATGATTAGCTTTTACATATGATAACATACATCACTACTACAGTAAAACACAAGTAGGTCAAATAAAACAGAGGACTGAGGTACAAGCAAAAAATAAAATTACACCACTACGGAGACTATGGTGAAAGACCACAGGAGTATTACAATGAAGTGGAACAGAAGATGGTTTTAATTAAAAGCTCTGATTTTTTTAAAGCTGAGCTTCTGTTACAAGGTACAGCTGTCTGCTGTTGAAAACTATCTTAGTATCATATACATAAATTAAGATTAGTTGATCAATGAGACTGAAGCTAAAGTCTAATCTGAGACCAAAAGTGGACTTCTATCACATTATATTTAAATATACTCCAGTAAAATGACTATCAGTGTGGTTAATGCAACCATTATTTATTTGTACTCGTCGTCTTCCACTTTATCCGGGACTGGGTGGGCATCAGTATAAGCAGGGAGAACCAGGGACTTCCAATTTAGAAAGTGCTCCCAGGCTGGCTAAGAGACACAGTCTCTCCATCCTATCCTGGGTCAACCTCGGAACCCTTCCTGAGGCATCCGAAAAAGATACCCTAACCAGCTCAGCTGACTCCTGTCGATGTGGAGGAGAGGCAGCTCAACTTTAAGCATCTCTCTCAAGATGGTGCTCCACCCCTATAAGGGAGTGCCCAGCAACCCTGCAGAAGAAGCTAATTTCAGCCACTTGTATCTGGGATCTCGTTCTTTGGCTGAGGACCAGATTTCTTGACCATAGCTGTACCAAATTAAAATAGGAGGTGGTGCCTCATATTAATCTTTCTTTATGTAACGTGCCCTGAGAACCTAAGATGTTTAGCATATTCTGGTCAGATTAAATACCAAATAGAAAAGTAAGACAGTGTAAAATTCCATATAAAACATTCTCCTAAACTCGCAGGATATTTGAGCTTTTTTTTAAAACTCTGACCAAAAAGGCTTTCCCATATTCCACCAATCAGCTAATATTTCACACAAAATAATCATAAGTGGTACACTAAATCTATTATCTTGCTTGTGGAAAAATTGGCCGTCTTCTTTGTTAATCAATTATGAATGTGCATCTGGCAACAGCTTAAATTTATAAAATAGTGACTATATAAAAGGTTATGATGATTCTGAGAATGAGATTTATTTCAGTTTAACACTAAAACATTGCTACAGCTTTTGGAATCTACTGATCTGGATTTATACCACTGAGGGTGATATAATTACCTGTATGTAACCTACATACCTGTATGAGTAATTTCACTTCAGATATACTGAACTATCCATTGAAAAACAAAGCATAACCTCTTAAAGAATTCTACTTGGACATTGGAACCAAGAAGCAAGGATAGAGTTTATTCACCCTCTGTCATGGTTTTGGCTCTGTTTGAAGTTTTTTTTTTTAGTTTTATTGGTTTCATTCCAATTTTGTGGTGTTTCTGTTTGTATTTTATTTCTTATGTATTTCTTGTTTGCCCCCTGTTGCCCTCTTGTGTAAGTGTCCTTTCCCCTAGCTCCCTTCTAGATTCTTCTGTCCACACCTGCTCCCAATCTGCTGATTAGCCTGGTCTTTGTTGTTTCCTCGTCATTTCTTTGCTCTTCATGAGTTTTCCATGACGTTTTCTATATTTTGGTATTTTTGGATTTTGCTTCAGTTTCCATGTTTTGTTATTAAATCTCCAATAAACCACTTTAGCTTCAGTCTCTGTATTTGGGTCCTCTTCAAACCTCCACTCAACCGGACACTCTTGGTAAAAAGATCTCGGCAACAACGACAACACAACACAATGGATAAAGTTATAACACACGCTTTGTCATGCAACAGTGGATTATGATGTAAATAATTTGTAATCCAGTAACAAAGAGTTAAGTTGAAATGCAAATATCTTTCTTTTGCTTAACTATCCTCGAACTTCAAACTGTAAAATATCGTTTCAGCCAGTTTAATCAGTCACTGTTCATTGTAACATTTCCTTAAGTAGTAATTGTGCGTTTTAAAAAAAAAAATCTCAGGTTTAAGTAAGGTTGAGATAAAATAAAACTCCTTTTGAGAAACATTGAATCTGTTCTGTCTTGATGGTGGCTCAACAGAATAAATACAAGAAACCCATTAATTAAAAAGAGGCTAACATTAAAGTCAATGTTGACACAAACAGACCTAGAATAGGTCTAAAAGACAGGTCCAGCAGTAAACATTAGAGTGTGCCATTTGCATATGATTTCATCTTATCTCGCTCTTTTTAAAAAGATAATCTTTCTTTAAGGCCTTCTCTTCATGTCCTAAAAACCTTCAGAATTTAATCCTTTTAAGCAAAGGAGTGTATGGCGAAACAAGAGGGGGAAGAGTATTGTACAGCATGCTTGTCAGAGATTTAAATGAATCCCCCTCATGTTTGCTAATAATTAAGCTAGCCCATCAGAGAAGGGCTGGGCTCAGGAGTCCACTTAAACATAGAAACAAAAGGCATGGGCTCAAGCATGTAGGGAGGTCAGTAATGAGGTGTAAACATGTCTACCAAGTAAAATGGCACAAGATGCAGAAAATGGGAATTTAAAAAAAGAGCTCTTTGGATTGAACCGTTCAGCTCGATTCACACCCAAAACTCTCCATTTTTGTGGAGAAAAATAAAAGACAGGATCAGATACCATTTTGTGAATTTACAAGCTATGGTGAAAAATATAAGGCCAATGGAAAAAATACTCTTTCTTGCAGAGAGACCTCCATGAAAAAAAATGAAGAGCTTTGTTTTTATGTTTGCTCTGCATTCTCCCCAGAACTAAAGCAAAAAGGGATCATCCTTGAACAACTTGCAAAGCAAAACTCCTAATGAAAAAAGAACAAAACTATCATTACCCTGATATTTCAATATATAAGCAATTCCATTGCAGGTCAAATGGTACATCACACTGACAAAGACACCTCCACATCGCTTCACTTGATTACATATAAAACAGGTCAGTTTTCTCCACTGCCCCAACAAAAAAAAAGAAAAATGACAGAGGCAAAAATGGAATAATCTGATGGCAATTGATTTGTGCTCCCTGCAAGATAAAATTCTTGGTTCCTTAGTCTGTCTAAAAGATCTAAATGGGCAGAAAAAAAGTCAAACATGGTTGAACCATTTAAGGTTAAATAATCTTGAAGACATCAGCTTCAGTTGGCTAAACCGGCAGTTGAATGGACTTAATGAAGTCTTCACCTTTGTTGGTCTCTTAGAGTTTTTGAGGGAGGCAGTGGTTGTTTAAATGTTTTCAGATCCGAACTGGAGGTCCACTGGGGACTGTGAGAGGCACTTGAGAGCCACAGTCGTAGTCAAGTTGAGCCATCCGAGAGCGACTCATTCGAGTGTGGGAGTATGACCGTCTTTCAGTCTGTCTGTCTCTGAAACTTCTGATGTAGCTCTGTGGATGGACAGAGAAAAGGCATCATAAACAGACTGCCAATGGTTATGTGGTTGTTTTGTGGTAAAATATCATACAAAATTATTTTTGTATACAAGCAAACAGGTGTTTCATAAAAAGTTAGCAAGAAAGAACAAATTATCTCCTGAATTGGATTGCATTATGTACCTTTACAAGCACAAAACCTGAATGTATTTTATTCAGATTTTATTTGACAGACCATTTTGCAAAAACACAGTCAGCACACACAATATTTTTCGTAAATGTCTAAAATGCTTTCTTTGCTTGGCCTGAGGATGTAATTGGATTGCCATGTCTTTGTAGGTTTGCAGATATACCCCTCTCAACAGCTTCATACTTGATCTGTCTGGCATGTTTTCATAGTTCTGTTTGTTTGCGGTCTTAACAGAACAGCCACATATTGCTTATTAAATTAGACTAAACTTACTAATCAGGAGACATCTGACAGCAGTTGATTAAACAGGGGTGTCATGGTTAATGGGGCTGAATACATTTAAATGTATGCCACAGTTTGCATGTTGTTATTATTTGTAGGAAAAACAATGTTTCATTTACATTGTGTTTTTGTGATACTTGAGGTTGGACCATCAAATTAATTCTCAATAAAATACATTCTAATGTGTCATTGCATCACAATAAAATAAGGAAACAGTTATTAATTAGGGCAGGACGATTAATTAATAAAATATATTCAAATTACATTTTTTGTTTATGAAGATCGAATTATTGGAAAAATCTTAATTAAAGCATTCCTTGGCCTGTGGGTGAAATCAGTTTACCCTTAACCCCTCACTGCTCCCTGAGTGGCGCACAATGGCAGCCCACTGCTCCCCAAGGGGATAGGTAAATGCAGAGAGTTAATTTCGTTGCTCTGTACTTGTGACAATGTAATGACAATAAAAACACTGGAAAACAACAAAAAAAAATCTAAGGAAAAAAATTGTAAATTTGATTTTTAAACAGTATTGCCCAGCCCTAATATGAATACTTGTTTGAGACACATTTTGCACAATAAAAATAAACAAAACACCATAAACAATACAATCTGTATTGTTGTTTGACCAGTGGATTCCAAAAAAGAAAAATAAATCTATGTAATAGTTTAGATACTAACATCTATAACAACGGTTTATATTAAGTATTAAGAATACAAAAGCTTTGTAATATTACCGGAGAAAGCACATCTCCATCAAAGCGTCTTTTAGGATTGGGTTTGCGGTGATATCCGGGTTCTGTATGTGTAGGAGGGGGAGGGACCTTAGGCTGCTGAGAGCTCTGGTTTTGGTGATGAGTGTGGGAGGACACTGGGTGGTGGTACTGCTGGTGATGTTGGTGGTGATGGGAATGAACCTTCTGCTTGACGGTAGTCTTCTGGCTTTGACGTTTTTTCTTCTTCTTGTTTTCTTTCTCCTTTTTCAGCTTCTCCTCCCTTTGTCTGATCCGCATGAGCTGGACCCGCCGTTGCTGTCGACTTAGTACCACTTAAGGTCAAAAAGAACAGCAGGGTGATTATTTTTGAATGGAAGAAAGAAAGAGAACAATAGTAATCAAGAGTGAGGGGGTGTACTGCAACAGAGAAAACCAGTGAGGAACAAATGTAGCCGATTATACCAAGAAGAGAGGACATAGAGAAGAGTGGTTAAAAAATGTAAACCGGAAATTTTTATTTTGTCTGTGAATCTGTCATTTGGCTTTCATTTTAATATATGATGTTTTACATAAAATTCAGCTTAAAGAGAGAAAATATAGAAAAAAAAAATCTATTTTTGAGGTGAGTCATTTCCTTGCTTAATCAATTTGCACTGAGCTCTTCAGTTTCCCTACATACTGTACTGTAGTGGGTGAGTGTGAACTTGCTATTTTAATCCCCTTTTCAGAAGTAAACATCCCAAGAATCCATGTTGCTTCACTGTCCAGTTATTTAACACGAAAACATTAAAAAGCGTTGATTCAGGAATTTTATGTCAGTTGAAGATATCCTCATATTGTTTACAGAAACATTGCGTGTGTGTTAGTGTGTGAACATTTTGTGTGGTGTGTTATTGTTCCTTAGTGCATATGGACATGAGGCACCATCTGCTAGGAAAACTGAGTAATAATACCCCCTCCCTTTCTCTTTCGTATTTCTCCCTACATCAAACCTCTATTTGCACATCTTCTGTGTGTATGTGTGGGCATGGGTGTGGCTATGTTGATAAAGCAATCCTGCGAGGTCCAACATGCTGGTTTGCCAGCACAATTCAATTCAATTCAGTTTATTTATATAGTGCCAAATTCACAACACATGTCATCTCAAGGCACTTTACAGTTCAACCAGATCATACAGTCAAATTGATTCAGTTTTCTATCTAAGGAAAACCAGTTGATTGCATTGACTCAATCTTATGAAGATTGGAGAAGTGAGAGGCCACAAAAGTTTCTGATTACAGCATTCCACCCATAATTATTGATGAGAAAATGTAAAGAGAAAATATTTGACCTGATTTATTTATACTTCTTAATGTTTTGCACTTGCTTCTCATATCATTTCCCTTCCTGTTTTACTCTGGTGTGTGTAAATGATTGAGAATTTACACAGACTATGATGTGTTTATATAATTTAGTCTATCTCCTAGTACATAGGTGAAACTAGATTATTGAAAAAAAAAACAATAATGAAACAAAATAAGGATGTATTGTTATTGATTTCTAAGAAGAAGAAAGCAGGCAAATTGCTCTCTCAGGAAACCTCTTATTGACAGAAATACACCATCAAAAGAATTTTACTTTGGATTCCTGTTAAGACAGTGTCAAAATTACTTCCACATTGATATATACTTACCTTCTGTGTGAGAGAATCCCTCTGCAGTAACTTTCCACTGGATCAGAACTCCAAGGAGGGTCAAGACAGGCCACACCCCCAAAATGACCCAGGTAAACCAGCAGACAGGTTTCTTTGGTGCCACCTGTAATAAATGCCAATACGTTTTCTTTAAATGTTTTTGGATGTAGTGAAAATACACATCTTAACTTATGTTCTTCCTTTTTATGTCCTGCTTAAGCTACTGTATGTTAAGACATTTCTGTTTGATCACACTGTATAGTTTATATGTGTAACCTGAAAAATCTATCTATCTATCTATCTATCTATCTATCTATCTATCTATCTATCTATCTATCTATCTATCTATCTATCTATCTATCTATCTATCTATCTATCTATCTATCTATCTATCTATCTATCTATCTATCTATCTATCTATCTATCTATCTATCTATCTATCTATCTATCTATCTATCTATCTATCTATCTATCTATCTATCTATCTATCTATCTATCTATCTATCTATCTATCTATCTATCTATCATCCATCTATCACATTGACATTTACAATACAAATAGATCTCTCACGCTCTCAAACACACAGCTTTATGCTGCTGTTCTGACCTTGAGTCTCTCATAGATGTAGTGCACTAAGGCAAACAGCTCTATAAAGTAATCCACTGTGACTGTGATGACGGCAGAGCCGAATGTTGCTGTGGAGAAGGTGACGAAGCAGCGTTGCCACTGAAGAGTAAGGACGGCAAACAATGTACCGGAGCCCAGAAGAATGCCCAGAGGAACCCACACTGTTTTAGGATGATAGAATTCCTCCATTACCTGAAATTGATAAAAAAAAATACAGTAGATTTGCTTAGTATTCCCCGTTTTCTATGGTACCTTCTATATACATGTTAAACCATTAGCATTACGAAAAATCGACCCTGACATGAGATTTAGAGATGTCTTTTTGTCTGGGCTTCAAACAAGGCCTTTAACTTTAATTAACTAGGCTAGCCTAGTTAATTTGTAATGATAAGATATATAAAATGCTAAAAATGTTCACCTTATTATAAAAACATACAAATAACAAAAATACTTGACAATGAGAGATTAATGAAGTCATTAAGTACAGGTGCTGGTCATAAAATTAGAATATCATGAAAAAGTAGATTGATTTCAGTAATTCCATTTAAAAAGTGAAACTTGTATATTATATTCATACATTACATACAAACTCATATAATTCAGATGTTTATTTTGTTTAATTTTGATGATTACAAATGACAACAAATGAAAATCTCAAATTCATCATATCAGAAAATTAGAATATTACTGAAGACCAATAAAAACAAAGGATTTATAGAAATGTTGGCCAACTGAGAAGTATGAACATGAAAAGTATGAGCATGTACAGCACTCAGTATTTAGTTGGGCCTCCTTTGGCCTGTATTACTGCAGCAATGCGGCGTGGCATGGAGTCGATCAGTCTGTGGCACTGCTCAGGTGTTATGATAGCCCAGGTTGCTCTAATAGTGGCTTTTAGCTCTTCTGAATTGTTGGGTCTGGTGTATTGCATCTTCTTCTTCACAATACCCCATAGATTTTCTATGGGGTTAAGGTCAGGAGAGTTTGCTGGCCAATTAAGAACAGGGATACCATGGTCCTTCAACCAGGTACTGGTAGCTTTGGCACTGTGTGCAGGTGCCAAGTCCTGTTGGAAAATGAAATCTGCATCTCCAAAAAGTTGGTCAGCTGCAGGAAGCATGAAGTGCTCTAAAACTTCCTGGTATGTGGCTGCGTTGACCCTGGACCTCAGAAAACACAATGGACCAACACCAGCAGATGACATGGCACCCCAAACCATCACTGACTGTGGAAACTTTACACTGGACTTCAAGCAACGTGGATGAAGTGCCTCTCTTCTTTTCCTCCAGACTCTGGGACCTTGATTTCCAAAGGAAATGCAAAATTTACTTTCATCAGAGAACATGACTTTGGACCACTCACCAGCAGTCCAGTCCTGTTTCTCTTTAGACGCTTCTGACGCTGTCTGTGGTTCAAGAGTGGCTTGACACAAGGAATGCGACAGCAGAAACCCATGTCTTTCATACGTCTGTGTGTGGTGGTTCTTGAAGCACTCACTCCAGCTGCAGTCCACTCTTTGTGAATCTCCCCCACATTTTTGAATGGGTTTTGTTTCACAATCCTCTCCAGGGTGCGGTTATCTCTCTTGCTTGTACACTTTTTTCGACCACATCTTTTCCTTCCCTTCGCCTCTCTATTAATGTGCTTGGACACTGAGCTCTGTGAACAGCCAGCCTCTTTAGCGATGACCTTTTGTGTCTTGCCCTCCTTGTGCAAGGTGTCGATGGTCGTCTTTTGGACAACTGTCAAGTCAGCAGTCTTCCCCATGATTGTGTAGCCTATAGAACTAGACTGAAATACCATTTAAAGGCTTTTGCAGGTGGTTTGAGTTAATTAGCTGATTAGAGTGTGGCACCAGGGGCCATCAATTTTGAACCTTTTCACAATATTCTAATTTTCTGATATGATGAATTTGAGATTTTCATTTGTTGTCATTTGTAATCATCAAAATTAAACAAAATAAACATCTGAAATATATGAGTTTGTATGTAATGTATGAATATAATATACAAGTTTCACTTTTTAAATGGAATTACTGAAATCAATCTACTTTTTCATGATATTCTAATTTTATGACCAGCACCTGTAGAAAAAAGTAGGTTGTTGATTGCTTTATAACCACTGATGCAAACCTGGAAAGTTAGAGAATTTTCTGAGAAAAAGAAAAGCTTTGAATTTAGTTTTATTATTATCAATTTATTCTATTAATTTATTCTATTAGTATTATTATCTACTGAAATATTTAAATTTAGTTGGATGTTAAATATTTCACTTTGATCAGCTACAGTATGAGCTGTGGCAGATCAGCCAGGAATGAAAAAATCTAATTTTCTTCCAATTAGTCAATACACTATGACGAGCCCTTTGTAGTTATTACGATTAAGCCACCAAGTCTAAAACTATCTAAGACATGTTATTTCTTTTTTTATTTTCTTTTGTTGCTGTGACATGTCGAGACATATCTTTGGTTTTTCAAAGAGTAAAGGGAGAGACATGCTCAACAGATAACACAAAGGCTGAGTGGAAAACAGCTTATTTGCTCTGTGATTTTGACATACCGGTAAACTTCAATCTGTAATTTGAAAACATATCTATGCTCTCTAGGGGAGTGTTTCTAAATGCCCTGGCATAAATTGGTGAATAACAGGCTTCTAAATCAAGTGATAGTAGATAGTCTATCACACTGTCTATCACACTGAATCAGGGACAGATTCTAAAACATGAGGGACTGACTCTAGGTAACGATCACAGAAGATGGTGTTTAGATATAGTTGCTAAAGGAAATTAACATGTTAACTCTATAAAATATTTTTCTTTACTTTAAAGTATTAGCAAACCCTGTTTCACACTAACTGCTGTCCTGCACAGCTGCATATGTTCCTAATAAGTTTTTAATGACCATTTATGGCAGGGAGACTCTGAAACTATTCTCAATGGAGTCCTTTATCTTCTGATCTGACTGATCTTATACTGAAATAGGAATTGCTCTCTAACAAGGGGAGGGATCGCCAGTTGAAACTAGATAGTAAGTTGTGCATTTTATTCTCAAATTAATTTCCAACATATCATCAAGTCTACCAGCAAATACTGCCACAGCAAGTAAAGTTGCTTAGCAAAGTTTTTTCTTGACCTAAATGTGCATTCATTAGCATCTATCAACGTTTTATGCACTGAGCTTGTTTTGTTCTTTTTAATTCAGTTCTGAAGTTGTCTGCTAAATTGATGTACTTTGGTTCTACTTTTCATTTTAAATTCAAGAATTGTTTCAAAGTAATTAATGAGCAAAGGAACCTGAAAGTTCCAAATGTTCAGTCTCTGTGAGAAGTTAATAAATGTAGATAAAGTAAAGACATGAATAAAACTGTTTCAAAGAAAAGTGTATTTTGCAAAGAAGCATGTTAGCTAGTCATTATGGCAACTACAACACAGGGCTTCAGTGTAATTAAAAGGAAGTGAGTCAATTGGGTCTCTTACTATACTTTTGCAGCTTTGGTAAATTTGTACCTGATTTTGCAATATAATTGTTTAAAAGAAACTTAGAAAAGTTAATGCTGATCACTGACATCATCATTTTAAAGTAGGCTTTCATGAGAACCATCATTAATAAAGATAGTAAGATGTCTACTCCTGGATTAACCAATCAGCAGAAAAAAATAAATAAAAAAATGAATTTGGATAAAATTGAAAAATCTTTGAAAAAAAACGCTGCTAGAGATTGCTACATTGGTCACAAATATTTGATCAGTGCATCTCTTATAATGACAACAATAATGCTTTATCTCAATGTATTTTAAATGTCCCTGAAAAGTAAAAAAAAGAAAAAAGGAAAGGAATTACCACAAGTGATGCAACGCCAACCAGCAGGCCCAGCAGCAGGCCTACCATAAACAGACCCACACTGCGGACCAACATGGTTACCAAGCCACACAGTGTCCCAATGCCCAGGCCAATGCCGACAGACGCCTCTACGCTCAGCTGAGTGTCCATTACCCTCTCCTTATAGCACAGCATGAAGATGACCACAGAGCCAAACATCAGGCCAGTTAGAAACAACACTGCCTTAAAGCATCGATAGCCTAAAGGGAAAAAACAGAACACTGTCAGTTTGTGAGGCAAACACATAAATTAGATGCTTAGCAAATATATGTGTGCAAACACTAGCTAATATATTTTATTCATCACATTGAGCTTGCAAATGTTCAATGATTTATTGTGATTAGTGTTGCATAAAATGAACCGAGGCTTAATTCATCAAGACTATTATGCTTTGTTATAAACTGTGTAAAGACTAATGAACAATAAGGAAAGTAATAGACTTCTTATTAATATCATCAACAAAGCAATACATCTTTCAATAGTCTAATCAATATTCAGGTTTTACAACATTTAGATATATTACCTTTTTGTTTGAAATCAGATTTTTTTTAAGTGACAGGACATCAACATAGGATTTAGAAAAAAATCCATTCTATCCAATCCATTCCCATGACTGTTTTACTTAAAACATGCTCTTAAGATGAGCAACTCTTTAATAAGACGCACATTTAGGGTTTGCTTGATTTGCAAATGTATTCTTATTATCCAACTGTGCAAATCCATTTCCTTCGCTTGGCAATACAATTGATTGCTGCGTACTTTACAGATTAAAATTAGGTAGAGAGATTGCACCAGAATAGATCAAATATAACTGAAAGACTCCGTAGTTCTTTGTAAATAAAAAGAAATGTGCTCTCCAAACTCTCTAAATCTTACAAAAGAGCTATTTTATTAATATTGCTAAATTCATCAGTAAAGAGGAGTAATGGAAACATTGGCTGTTATCCTAATTTTATGTTTCAAAATGTGTTCCTGTCTGTTTTTTTATGACTTTTTCCAAATGAAACCATAGAAAATCTTTCCAAATCATTAAAAGCTGAGCTTCTCAGTTATTTCAATCTTCTCTGGCTTCAAATTCATTATTATTCCTTTCTAAATCTTTTTCTATCTCAGATTGGTCTCAGTCTCTAGGGTGCCCGACCTCAGAATATTATTTTTGTTTAATCAGGCAGTGAACCACTGAGCAACACAATACACTTTTATACACTTATATAACCCATGTCCAAGCCTTGTTCCTGTGACCAGAGCTCATTTAATTGAATGGATTCTCAAAGCATTTTTAGTCCTGGTATACAGTTCTCTGCGGGTTTTCTGATATCTTTTATCTCCAATGTTTGCTGATGATGCTGTAGCTTTTTACAGTTGTTTGCATTTAAGCTACATTATGCCTGAACATACACAAGTCATAACTGAAACTTCTACGGACATTTTGATTACTGCTGTAGCTGTTAAATAATTAATATCTCATGATTTCTGTCAATCAATAAATGAATTTTCTGTAATATGTCACCTCCTATTTCCTGCTAATGGTTTTAGTGACTCATCCTTTCCTCTCAGTCGTTTATCCCCCCAACTGTTCCACTACCTCTCTTCTTCTCTGCTCATCCTTCCGTCTTTATCTTTTGCTCTGTTCTTTTCTCTACCTCAAGCCATCAGCCAATCCCATCTGTTCATCCTCACTTAATCAGCTCATGTCCTCCCTCGTGTTATCTCCCTTTTGCTTTTCTTTATCAGTCTCATTTCGGCAACCTCACTCCTGATTTGCACCATAAAAGCTTCTGGATAAAATCAACCAATACAACCAATTTTTTTTCTCCAATTAGGTTTGGATCATCACCAATTTCTTCATTGAGACAAGCTATTTATCAATTGAGTGACAATACCTTCTCCAACATTTTATTAACAATGGATTTGTATGACTGGATCTCAGTGCAGAGTTTGGTACATTCATAGATAATCTATATAACATGGGGTTACTCAAAGCATTCTTTTCACAATCAATTCGCTACAAGTACAGCTTGGTGCGAAAATGTGTTTAAGCAAGGCTAATTTTTCAGATGAAATGTACCTTTTAAAAATAACTTCATATAAGCAGGACTTGAATACTTTTCATTAGCCAAAACTTTTGTATTAAACAATTTATTTTTATTACCCAGATTAAGTATTGTAATCTTAGAAACTAAATGTATTTTTCCTAGCTGTAGGCAGAGAATCATCATCATTAACAGAAAGAAAGGCTTTAAAATATCAGCTTGTGGGTATTTGACCAATAAGAATTTAAATTATGGAGCAAACTTAGTGAAATACATTAATGTTTACTTTATATATCATTTTGACCCAATTCTATATTTAAGCATTAACATATGACCACAATCCATTATGGTCACTAAGCCATCCTGTGTTTTTATTCAATAAGTAGGTTGTTCAGAATTTCAGTATCTCCAGCAGAACCTTGGGTGTTTCTAGACGGGGGGCCAACAGGGGCCAGTGCCCATGACCCTGGGCTTGTTATGGCCCCTGTACCGAAGACCTGACACAAAATAAATAAATGAATGATAAATAGAATATGATTGTCATGGTTTTGGTTCTGTTTAGTTTTCTTTTTGAGTTTTCATTGGTTTAATTTTCATGTTGTGTCTTTCTAGTTGTTTCTTGGTTATATTTCTAATGTTGTTTACCCTCTGTTGCCCCCTTGTTTCAGTCTCTTTCCTCTAGCTCCCTTCTGTATGCTTCCATCCACGCCTGCTCCTTGTCAGCTCATTAGCCCAGTCTTTGTTCAGTCTCCCATTTATACTCCTCTTGTGCAGTGTCTCAGTGCTGGTTGCTCATCTTTTCTTTGCTCCTCATGTGAGTTTTCCATGACGTCTCCTGGTTTTTTGGTTTTCTGTTTTGTTTTGGTTTTTGAACTTGCTTCTGTTGCCTTTTGGATCTACATTAAATCTGCAAGAAACCACCACAACTTCCGTCTTTGCATTTGGGTCCACACAACCTGAAAATGAAAACAGCAACTGATACAGTAGGTCCCTTGGACCCATCAATTTTTTTGTTTTTTATGGTTTTATTGTATTGATGATTTAAAAAAATAAAGTTGTTGCCCTTTTTCTCATGATCTGGCCTGTTTGCTCTCCCTTAATTGGTTATTTCTTTCACCTGTCGTTTTCCCTCCCTGCCTCAACTATCATTTATTCCTCTCACCTGTTTCCTTTGGTTTATATTCTGTTCTGCCTGAGCATTCGGGGCCAGATCATTATTTGTCTTTCTATTAGCCTGTTTGTTTTGTTGATTGCAAGGTTCTTGTCCTGGATCCTGGTGGCTAGTGGAAAGAGGGTTTTTCGGTCTGTCTCGTCTCCTGCTTGTCCACTGTTCCTCCCCTGCTGAGTCCTCAGGGTTTTTGGCTCTATACGCGGGGAGGTTCAGTTTTTATCCAAGTAAGCCTTGCTCCAAGGAGGAGACCAGTTTAAAGGTCCTGCATCAAGTTCTGGTTCCACGTCCTGTCTCTGCTACCCTCTTCCACTGAGCCTCCCCGTCTGCATCTGCTCCTGTCTGCTCCTGTGCGTGACCGCCTGGTAACGCTTCCAGACTCTGTTGGAGTCTGAACCTTTCTGGGAGCTCTACGAGTCCTGGAAGCCTGGTTCTGTCTGTTCCTGTCTGTTCTGCATCCCTGACCAGGATCGGCCTCCAGCTTGACCTCTGGGACTGCAGCACTGTGGGACACTCTTGGACTGGACCAGGTAAGTGACCAACTCAGATAATCATCTTCTGTCAGATGATCGTGGTCACTTACCTGTGTTTCTCCCACTAACAGAGTGTCTGAGATTGGGCGGTGCCCCGCCTCCCACCTGCAGTTGCCGTGTGCCACAGATCCTAGCAGCTCCCCTTTTAGTTTTGTTTTTCATTAAATACATGTTTTAAACTTGCCCACTAACTGTCTCCTTGAATACTGGGTCCATCTGTCCTTGTTTCATGACACTTTTAGCATCTGTCATTTTCAAATAGGATAACAGTTTTCTGCTAGATGGCAAAATTGCTCTTTGTTTCAGTAAATATATAAAACAATGAAATGTTTCCCTGTTTTTGTTTAGGTCTTTTGTTCAGTGCCCCCAGGAAAAAACACCTGGCTCTCCTGGGAAATTTGATCTAGAACCACCACTAGAATGAGAGGTAACTATTTTTGTTTCAAAAAGTTAAAAGTAAGAGAAGAAAAAAATAGCTTTACCTGTAATATTTACCTTCTTTAACTCAGTGAGCGGTGATTTGAGAATAAATAATTTAGCTTGTGTTGCTATACCTAAAAATAATAAAAGAAACATGTTTTGTGGAAGAAGCTTTTGTAATGTTTTATATTTTTTCATATTTTTGAGGTCAGGAATAGGAATCTCCAAGATTACATCATTTTGATTTGATTTTTAGCAAAAAGAAAATATTTGAAGGTAGCTGTGAAAACAGATCAGTTTGTCAGAGTGAGTCCAGGTATTCAGTGAGACAGAATCACCAGGGGGGCTGTACTCTCAGAGGACTAAATACCTTGATGTTCACCTAAACAACAAACTGGGCGGAAGCTACAACCATAAAGACCTCTAGAAGAAGGAATTAAACAGACTGGACTTCTAGAGGAAGCTTAAGGATTGGTTATACTCCCGTAGCAGTGTCTCGCAGTGAGCTTGTTGCAGATATTTTTGATTTATGCTTAATATTGAAGCGTAGTCTGCACAATGTTATTCCACGCCAGAACGCAAGAGCGACAATCATGAACTAGCTGTGGGTCTATATATGGCCAAGGCGGTGAGGAAGTGGGGGCAAATTTAGGCAACAAAGGAGAGACATGAGGGTGAAAAAGAGCGGGGATCCAGGTGGAAAAAGGGTCCCAGTGTTAACACGCAGTTTGCTCTTCTAGCTGGTCCAACATCATGAGTCGTTTTTTCCACAATGGAGGTCATATAAACAAAAAAGCTGGTAAGGTACCAAACAGGAAATACACATAGTGTAGAGTGGATGTAGATTTCAACAATCAGAGACCTCCTGTCTACAATACTGCCTGCGGTCACCTACAAATTTTGAGAGGTGCACCAGAGTCTCTGCGGAAGGAGTGGAGGCACATTGCGTTCACGGTGACACACATGCAGACGACCTGGTCTCTTAGTATACATCAGCCTTTAGGGCTTTAAATGTTTGCAGTAAGATCCTGCAAATATTCTTTAAGTCCATTGTGAAGAGAGTGATCTCCTCTGCCATCATCTGTTGCTGTTGAAGCATCAGTGCCAGCAACCCATTAAAGGCGGGTGGCTGTTTTCTACAGGGACTCCTGTGGAGATGGTTGAGCAAGCAAGGATTTCATAAGATAAACAACAATATTAACAACCCGGAGCCTCCTTTCCATCACATTGTCACAAAACAGTTTCTTCAGTCAGTGGCTTCTTTAGATTTGATACAAGACAGACCACCACAGGGGATCTTACAGCCAAACGCTATCAGCATCTAGAGTTTATCTGTAAAACCCAGCATAATGTGAGTTGCAGTAATATCCCTTATGGATTATAAAAGCACTCTTAAAATAAAGACAGCAAGAATACTTCAAAGATTTTTAAACTTTAGAATCCCATGTATCATTTCCTGCCACCTAAAAACTATTCCCTACGTTGTTGATCTATGACATTACACTGCAATAAAACAGCAGATGCGATTGTAGGGTGACGGAAACTAAAAGGTTCAGTAGTATTATAACATTTCCAAGGTACTCTATCAGATTCCTTGTTCCCTTTAAGAAATTCAGAGTTGTTATTATTTGTGACTTCGCTCAGTGCTAGCACAAATATAGGCCTAAATAAGGATTATTGTGCCTTAATGCTAGAACTAAAATATACATACAAGATAATAGTTCTAAGTTCATAGCCCCTTCTAAATAAATTAAGGGGTTTAGAAAAACACAAAATGTGTATAAACATTTTAAACATTTAAACAAATTAAAATATTAGAAAAATTAAAAATTCTATCCTCTACTGATTTCTTCTATTTTTATTTTTTTTGCTTCTAAAGGGTTTTCTTTATTCTTTCTTCCTGTGGGAGTGCTTTACATTTTCCAGTTTTATCATCTAAGGCTGTTCTATATTTCCTAGAAGTGTTTTTATATGTAATTGTGTGTGTGTGTTGTGTTTCTTCTAAGCCCGGAGTCTGAAAAAATGTCCTTATAGTAAGAATGAGAATAATTATTGTGAATTACTTATTGATTAGGGGGATGGTTATTATTTTAAACGCACAGTACTAATGACTTCACCATAAATCTCACATTAAGTGAATGATGGGAGTCTTCTTTCACAGCTTCACTCACCAAAGAAGCAGTAGATGATTCCAAAGAGGCAGCACATGGAGCAGACCACCGATGGTACGATTTCATACCTCCTCTCAATCTCCTGGTCACACTTTAGGCCCATCTCAGCTAAACCCAGAAGCTGGCTTGTGGAAGTCATTGTGGCTCCACTAGAGGGGGAAGGGTTCAAGGGTGGATGGGGAGGGGTAAAAGACACAGGGATTCTTGGATCAGCGGACCTCTCCCATGGAGACGTATTTGCCTGTAGAAAAGGGTGACAAAGAGGGGAATGGAAATGAATGAGGACATGAAAAAAAGAAGAGAGGAGGAGCGATTATTGATTGCTCTTCTAAGTACTCAGCTGTGAGTGCTGACACTGCGGTAGTCATGTTCCATAATTTTGAAAAACAAAACATCTGAAGAAAGAAGTTCACAAAAGTCCTTCTTAAAATGAAATGCAGTGCAGCCAGTATTGCTGACTAACAAGTCCATTAAATGTTGTAACAAATAGGGAGGATGGTGCAGCACAAATACAAGTTGCTGTATAGAGCGAAACAGAATTCATTTTCATAAATTAACATTTTGTCTGAATTTGTGGCACTATTACAAGACAGTTTATTGATTTTTTTTCTTACAGGCAAAGGCCTGTAAACCAAAAGAAAAAAATATTTGCATCATACTTTCTCTAACAATTCACTTGAAGCAACAATGATGCTTTCAGCAGTAAACAAATAAGAGAAATGTAAGAAACTGATTTATTGTTCCCTTGTTCTAGTATTATTAAGTGATAAAGGTGTGAGAAAAAAGCACAGATTGTGACTGATAATAGCTGAGGGCTGACACATTTGCCCCATAGCTTTCTCTTCTTCATCATATAATCTGTTCTTTATTCTCACATTAGATTTATATGTGTAAACTCTGTCTAAACCCCTCAGAATCACTTTTTTGTATGAAGAATACTCTGAATTTAAGAGTCTTAAGTCATCATGATTTTCATGTCAGAAAAACAGAACTTTAAAGATAATGAATGTCAGTCTTTACATTCAACATATGCTTTAATTTATCACTATTTCCGGGATTATGACAGGTACAGAGATCAGGAGGATTTTTTGTGTGTGTAGCAAGCAGTTGTAAAGCAAGCAGTCTTATATCTTATTTTATCCAAACAAGAACTTTTGATGCTTACATGTAACAAAGCTGCCATCATTGTGGTTTGTGGAAGACCAAAGAATTATGTCGATCTATATGCAACAAATAAAAATGATGTTTTAAAATTGTGTTTGCCAAAAGCTTTAAAGATTTAAAACATCTGCTAAGTAGAAAAATGCTTTACTAAAGCATCTAAAAAATCTTTTTCTATTTTGTTGCAGTGCGTTGTGTGATTCATGAAGCACAGAGTGTTGCTGCCAGCCAAACACCCACACACAGCTTCACACTCATTCATGTACCACATCCCAGTGGTTAAATGTCTAGCTGAGACACAAATTAAGACCTCAGCAGTTGATACATTTGTATAAAAGCATCAGTGCTGCATTTTATACACCAGCTCATTAAGCATATGAAGTACTACACTGTGTATTTTACAAATATTTTGTCTATTCCTGGTTTTAAAAAAACACATTTCATTCCAAGGGTGGGTAATGCTATCTGAACCTTCTGGAACTGTTACAATCATCAAATTTCCTTTCACTGTTGTTAATGGTTTTGGTTATTCCTTCTCCGTATCCATTACCATAAAAAGGCTCTCTAATCCAGATCAGTGAACCTTTAATGTCTGAGATGACAGATGACAAACCTGCATTTCTTTTTATTCTTTCTTCTTCCCACCTATATTCATTAAAAAAAAATAGTAAATGCACATAATGCACATTCGCAAAGACTTAAGAAAAATATTGGAAGCTCCGCCAAAGTCTTTCATGTGTTGTCGATTCTATGCCTTTTATTTGGGGTTTTTATGTGACCTACTAAAACAAAGTACTATTAACTGTAAAGTAACAAGAACAGATAAGAGATTAAGATAAAAATCATCATGAAAATGTGCCTTATATAATGTTCCTCTATCAAAATAAAATATAAACACTTTAATGTCTGTTTACGCTACAAGTATTTATTATTATATCTCCATAGCTCTCCAAGCTTTTAATAGCTACATCCTTCTATGCAAAACATCTCAAACTATGTCAGATTAGAAGGAGAGTGCCTTTTAACTGCAGTTTTCAGGTTTTAGAAAATACAATATTCTTGGTTAGATGGAGGTCTAGACGTTGGGACCACTGACCACTGTTGGGAGGATTTAACAAAAGAACATGTTATATACATGCGTTTAATTTCTGTTGTAGTTTGTAAAATGCTAATTTTATCATCAGCTCTTATTTCCCTTTTGCCTAATATTTAATGAAATAAAATTTACATTAAGAAATTGAATTCTCATAGCCTTTGCCCATCATTCCCCAACAAATGTGCATCTCCACAACAGACTACATTTAATATTTGAATTATTAAGAAAACATATTGTAAAGTTTATTTTTACAGAGGCAAAATTGTGACACAAAGCCAGAAAACTAGAGTTTACAGACTCTATTGCTGGAAGAAACATTTAGCTGAACACTTTAACTAATGAGACGAAACCATGTGCAATACATTTTTTAAATAAGTGTATGTAACTTTGAGCAAAAAAGGTTGCTACAAGCTTCATTATACATTGCACTGAGGGGAAACACAGATAGAAAAGACTTCAAAAATCAACTTTACTTAAGCTTAGAGAAGTTCAAAGCAAGCCAAGCTTGGTGAAATGATTATTCTTTGCCAAAAATGTTGTTTTTTTTCCCTAGCTAACTAACACCAATCACACAAGGAAAAACTTTTACAGTCTTGGATGTTTCCCAAATGCAGAATCTACAGTCAATAATCAAAAGAAAAACACCAGTGGGAGCAGATCTGTATGTTATCTTCAGAATTAAATAATAGACTTAAAAGCTTCTTTTAGTTTAATTTATGTTCTTCCTGTTAACTATAATTATTTCAAAATGTTTCTGTATTTATCAGTGCAATCTGCTCACATGAAACTTAGAGTAATTGTAGTTAGTGGCTGATTGTAATTGAAATGTATCCAAATAGATATATAGCATAAGTTTCCAGTTTCAAAAATAAGAACATTTTAAGGTGAAGCAGTTAAATTTCTTTAGTATGAAGATTAAGTGTGTCCACAAAATAACCTTTGAACCTTTTTACTATTAACTTCAGACAATTTGAAGTAATAACTTAAAGTTCAATTCATTTAAGACTTGCACAATTATTTGTTTTTCTTTCTTGGTGTGGGCCTAGCTTCATTGTATTCAGAGGTGGTCTTATATCCTCCCAGCATAAAGTGAAAAACACATAGAATAACTTGTTCTGTTGCTTGGATACACTGCCTTTTTTAACAAGTACAATGCTTGCAAAGCTATAAACACACTTTCTGTCAAAGACAGATGTAATGTGAAATTTTAAATGAATTTAAAGAATATATATATATACAACAGGAGTTTGATGGAGCTTATTTAAACTGGAACCATCCGGGTTTGGTTGAACTAATAAATTTGATCAATTTTCATTCACAGAATATATGTTTTGCTTATGGAACTTTGCTTCACCTTTGCTGTTGACTACTTCATCTTAGATAAAAGCCAACCAGTAAGGTTAGAACAAGGAATAGTAAAAAAACAAAAACAAATTATGCATCAATGTCACGTTGTGGCTGTTGCTGTAACAACCAGCAGAAAGAGTAAGACCTTCCAAATGGTTCATTGGGATCGTCTCCATGGGAATGTTCAGAGCCATTCCATGATGGTCTCCATTGAGATCTTTAGCTCTAGATAGACCTGACCTCTGACCCTATTCAGCTTGTGCCATTCTAGAATTCACTCTCAGGGTCTCCACAGTAACTGCTCGATTTACCGTTCTCAGGAATAACAGTCTTACTACCCTTTGCATAGTCAAATGTATGTGTAGAATTAAGCCTACATATAAACCAAATAGATTCCTTACTGCAATTCACCATTTAAATATTCGATGCAGCATCAGACTCTGTTGAGACCAAGATTTCAACAAAAATGTACATATATATTATTAGAATATCACTGCTTAAGGTGGCTGCACGTTGAAGTAGCTCTGCAAGTATCTTTTTATTTTTGGACAATTGTTATTATGATAAATATTGCAACCATAGCTAACTGGTTTTTACACCTTGACACTGATAATTAACATCTCAAAAGCTGAAAAAATACTCAACTACCTCTGCAAGTACAAGCTGTGATAAAAAAATTTGATTTTGGATTAAGAGCATGAACAAAGAGAACAGAGAGGAGTATTAAATACAAGCCATCTCTTCCATCAATCATTATGGGATGTGATCTCCTTAAGAAGCAAGTAAGAAGAACTTCCAGCCATAGCAAGGACCTAACCAGTATACTATCACTAAATCCATTTTCTCTCTGCCAGGATTTCTGACCATATGAACACACATATTTGAAGAAGGCTGAAAAAAATCAATTAAGTGGGTTGACACTGCTTGTGAACAGCAAATGGTGTCATCCATTACTTGGAATTTTTTTTTCTCTGTAGCCCGGTTATTAAACTGCTGGCAGTTGGTTTTTATCCATATTATTTAACCAGGGAGCTTACTAGTGTTGTTTTGGTAGTTGTTTACATTCTACCTTCTGGTTTTGCCACACTGCATTTGATATCATCCGTTCCATTGTTGCTGAGCTACATACACAACAGTCAAATGCATTTGAGTATTATAACTATTGACTTTAATAATTCCTCACTCTCTGCAACACTGCCAACATTCTAACAGTTTGCAAGGTGCTGCACCATAGAAAACAAAACCTTGGACTTGATATATGCAAATGTCAACGACTCATAGCACTATAAGAACTCTTGAAAAAATAATTTTTTCTCTGCTCAGACTATAAGCCCCTTAATAAGAGGCAACCTGTATTAAAGATAAATCCATTTAATGGGTACAAAAAGTTAAAGAAGCCCAGAAAGATTGTTTAAACGCTTCACACAGGAATGTACTGTCTCAGTAATATGGTGAAGACATCAATGCAGTGACTAAGTAAGTATCACTGACTTTGTAAACGTTGGTGTAGATAATACAAACCTCACAAGAACAGTACCAAACTTTGGATCACCAGTGATCTGAAGGAGCAGCTAAACAAAAAATAGCCTTAAGGGAGGGACGCAGGAAGTTATTGAGGTATGTATAATAGAAACTTAAGGTCAAGATAAGAGAAAGCAGGGATGCATACAATAAGAAGTTGGACAGCAAGCTCCAGCAGAACAATATAAGACATGTTGGGTCAGAGATGAAAAAGATCACAGGCTTCAAAGCAGAGGGATGTTTAGACAGATAGAGTTTGGACAGTAGCTATGAATTCTCTTTGCAGTCTGACTCATATTAGACCATTTTGCAAAGTATATATGAACTTTAACATTATGCTTGGATGTAATGAAAAATGGATGAGAGAACATCACACCATTAATTATATGTTATATGATACAATAACATATTGATTATAAATTAATCCTGATTTTGATTTTTCCAAAACTATTCCCTTTGCCGTAATACTTTATTATTTTCTCTGAGAATAAAATAAATAAATACACAACCTTGAGTTATTGCGCATCAATAAACATTTACTGCAAACATAAAAGGATGCCTAAAAACAATAAAAATGTATCATTTTGTCACAGGACTCAAAGCCTTATTTTCAGAGTACAGAAAAAAACACAGAATTATGTATTCCTCTAAACACTCATGAACTGGAGTGAGATCACTTCACTAAAATCAACATTTAAATGATGCCTCACAGGCGTGTTCTGTCTCCTGCTGACAAAGAGCCCAGAATCAGACATGAGATCCGCTGCATTGAAAACACAGCACACAATCCTTACTCCATCAACTTTCATGGAAAATAATTTAAGGGTCACATAAAACCATTGGCGATCAGATTACTTTTCTGTGTTGATGCACTTTTGATTGAGCCTTGCTTCTTATTCCACTCTTCTCAAAGAGTAGATACACAAAGGCTAGAGATCACACAAGACCACTGGTGACACTGCAAAAATACTATTGTATACCAGCTTTTACTTTAGGTCTAAAATTGTGATTACCGCTTTTCAACTAGAGTATATATCAACTTTAAACTAGAGATATAGTTTTCTTACTAGAACCAATATTTCTAATAATACACAAATTTAAAATTATGTCACAATTTACTGACAACAAACATGACTGACTTAATATTTCCATAACACTTTAAAGAATAAAAACACAAGATATAAAACATACATATAACATTTTGGTATATACCTGTACATCTTTTACTTTTCTAATGATTCACTTTTAAGTGAGTGTTTTATTTATTTATTTTCTTCTCCCAGGAGACAAATTTTATGTCAAATATTTTCTATATTTTCTTTATACAGGGTAAACTGACGGAAAAAAAAACAAAACATGAAGAGTAAAACTGTTAGAGCCAATGTAAGATTCTATATGTTATGCATGTGTGTCAACATGAATATTTCAAAGGCTACACAGTGAGTGGCAGTGACAGCATCATCAGAACAGGAATAAACTGCTTTTCCTGGGGAAGTTGAAACAGAAGGCTTCTTTATCAACTGAAAATGTAAAACTCAGTTGACACTACTTTATCTTCAACATGGCAAAAAAAAATATAAAAAAAATCACACAAGAAAGCCCTTCATTTGAAGTGCAGATTTGGACTGTGTACATGTGAAATGGTTGCTTTCAATCAAGATTGAAGTCAGTTCTTAGGACAAGAAAAAGCCTAATGTGAATAGCTGTCATGCAGTTTACTGTGTACTTTAAAAACAGGTCAAATAAATCTTTTTGTCAACATATAGTTTGAAGATTGGGTTTTGCACCCTCCAAGGTGCTTTTAATTATCTTTTTGCTGGTGTTCAGAGGTAATTGGTAACATCACATTTGTTTTTTATAGAAAATTTCACTTTCTCCCATTTACTTTAGCAAACTACAGTTCAAAATGCCAAAACTGGAAGATTGTTCACAATGTTGTATAACAGAAATATTTATGGAGTATGAATACACATTGTAGGTAGACTGTAGGGACATTCCAAATTACTTTGAAAAAACATACAATTCAGTCATAATAATGATTTGCGTGCCGCCATTGCTGATATATCCCAGAATGCTTTGTGCGGAGAGCATTATGGAATTTGCTGTCCCAGCAGTCCGTTGTCCCCATATGTGTCACTATGTTCCGACAGCAGCGACTAATAACAAAGATGGCACACGTACCATGCAGAGGAGGAGGAGTTACGTGACCAACAGAGCAAAAAGCAGTGATCATCTGTCTGAATGGTCAGTGAACTGAATTGGCTATAAATTCCACTATATAATTGTATGTGGACAGCTGTATATGGACAAAGTAAGCTTGATGCATGAGGAGAAATGGGCTCTTGGATGCTCCTGCACACAAAATGTTTCTTTAAAGTAGAGAGGGTGGGTCTTTTAAAAAATCCTCCTCGATACATTTACAGTGTTAAAGGTATTGTGCAGGATTTTTTTGGATCTGGGTGATAAAGTGGTGTACAGTAATGTGATCTAAGACAAACTGCCACAACATTTTGAGCATGAAACAAAGATCTATTGAGTAAATGTCACAACTCAAAAATGCAGTGTATACCATATTAAAGTCCTATTGAAAGGAAAAGTAACTACAAGCTGTTGTATTCTTGTGTACAGCACCGATGGCAAAACCCACCCTGTCATGTTGAAAGCCTGGATCTTTGATATCGGATGTTAGTTAGACATATTGAATGTTAAATTAACAAATATTTCTTTGTGTATACACTTATATACTTAATCTTCTATACCAGAAGATTAAGTTGGATTAAAATATATATATATATATATATGAAATATGGCAAAAAAAGAATTAAAAAAGTAATATCAAATTGAAAACATAATTTTTCCCAAAATAAAAACATCCATCATATACCTGATTTTATTTTTCATGTTTGGACCCAGCGTGTGAGAGCAGCTGATGGTCAACAAGTCCTAAATTAAATGATTTCAGGGTAAACCTAGCTAATAACATTAAAGCTAATACCTAGATCTAAAGCTTGTTTACTTTATGAAGTAAAACCGATCTTACAAGAATAGAAAAAAGGAAAAAATAGAATGTGACCAAGTCATTAGACTGTTATGTTAAAGTTATCTTTAATACTAGAAAGATTACATTCTGTAAAATGTGGATGGAAATTATTTTTAATTAAAATAGACTTTAAGTTATCCAACCCCACTAACCTTTAGATGCAAAAAATGAAATTACTGCACTGTACTGTAAATACAGCTTAAATATTTGGTAGAAAAAATGCTTACTCACAAACTCTGAAGAATATTTGTTTAGAATAAATGATATGTTAAGATAGTGAAAACACCATGTGCTCGATGTTGGTGTCAGTTAAACAGTATGATGCATTTAAAAAAAACGAACAGTGAGAGCATGCACAAGCATATGAATACTGATCTAACGGTTACTAACAGTGTGACTGAGCTTCAATCTAGGCCATCTGCCACAGGGAAGAATACTGTGTGCACGTGTGTTTTGGGGGATGAGCAAAGTAGTCTGCTCACATGAAGCTGCCGTCCCACATTTGCCTATTGTGTACGGAGGGATATATGTACCATTACCTGTATTCTCCTCACTTACCGAACAATAAATTATTTAACCTTAGACATCAGTTTGAATATATGACTTTTATTTTGGTATTTTGATTATAATCAGATATGAAAGGGGCTTGCTTAATAAAACATCAGTATATGTCAACTGTTGGCTGTTGTAATCCAGACTAGTGTGTTGATGAGAGGTTGGATTTGACACTGATATGCTGTTTACTAAAATTTCCTGCAACGACTTCTAGCAGGTCTTCATACATGCTAACACAAAGCTCTAAATACATTGTTTAAATAAATAAATGGTGGCAGTAGAAGAAGTCCAAACTCTCACCCATTTTCTTCACTACTTTGCATTTTTGTTTAATTTTGCATGTTGAATGTTTGAATGTTTTTCATTATTTGAATAAGTGTACTATATTATTTTAATTAAAAATATTTCATTTGTTCATCAACTAAGTCACTGAGAAAAATGATGCAGGGATACAAACAAAGAAGATTATAAAGAAACAGTGAACTACACCCTCTGTCATTATAGTTGGCATAGTAACCAGTAAGGAGGAGACTGCCTTGCTTTATGAAAATACCTTCACTGTTGTATATTTGATTGACAGTGAAAAGTGAAGATTCAGTTCAAAGCGAATATCCACGTCCTGCAGATAAGCAATATGGCTGAAGACGTAATAAGTATTTACCCTGAAACTTAATAGAAAATCAGATCTAGACCCTTTAGGAATCTGTAAGTTGGCATCTCTAGCTTAGGAGAGTATTTTTTTTGTTCCTTCCACCAAAAATGTGAACTCAGACCTGCTCCTGTTTCATTTTGAAATCTGACTATTTCTCATACATCACACACAGTTAAAAATGATGCACAGATATTTCCTTAGCCTCATAGGCAAACAACCTAAGTCATGTTTAAGTATTTTTGGAAAACATAATCATTTATTTATTTATTTTTTATGCTTTTTTTTAAGTGCATGAGTCTTGTTTTATTGAAGTGACTTAGCTAGAAAGCACTAAACCTGTGTTAGTGAGCACTTCAAATATGCCAAGATAAGATAATTAATCTAACTCACAGGTGTTGCATAGCAAGATGCTTCTTCTTCCTATATGGGCTTATTGCAAAGAGCTTATCACTGCATACTGCCACCTACTGTAGCATCAAGGTGCTATTTTTTTTTTATTTTGTTAAGTGAAGTAATATTCGTATGAAGGCCTCTTTTCAAGTCAAAAGGTCTAATTTCGATTTTTTTTAAACTTAAAACAAAAAGCAAACTGAGAATTTTATGATAACAACATCAATTTTTTTATATAAAATGTGATGTTGTTAAAATAACAATTTTTAAAGTTGTTTTTTATCTATTATCAACTTGCCTATTACTGATACTTATATTTTTTTCCACTGAGCTACTTATAGAAACTACGTAGTTTCCACCCTCCCTTATTGTGCACTCATTGCAAATAGCAGTTCTAGTATCTGTTTTCTAAAATTTATTTAAGTTTTATACATGCTTGACCATGTATATAGTTTATTTAGATTCCAAAATAGATTTCATCAAAGAGATGATTTAGGCAGACAATGATTTTGTCTAAAGCAATAGTTCTGTTAGGCTGAGGAAAAGTCAATAACGCAGGGTAATGCAGCACTATAAGAAGAGTAATATTATGCAAATTTCTTCTTTTGGCCTAAATATGACTAAAGACAGTTTTGCAATCTGGATAAAAATCTGGCAGATTAGGGAGTAAACACAAACTGCACAAAAAGGGTATTATTTCAAATGCAATAGAAAAAGCCTTTAAGGTCATGATCTATAAAATATGATAATTTCTAAGCATATTTAGTCTAAAATATTGAATCATTAGTTAATATTTATATTTGAAGGGAAAGACTATGCCCTTATTTTCAAAACTTATTTTTCTACGTGGGTCCTGCACCAAACCCTGACTAATAATAAGTAGATTTTTTTCTGATTCTAACTTAAACATGTAGACACACATATAGTTCTGTTTAGAAAAAGGGAAACTGTGATTTAGATATATATATAATATTGTACAGGTATTAGCAACAGAAAAACATCTTTTTAGACGTTGCAGAATCACATCAGACATATCTGACAGAGAAAGCTGCACAACTATAAATAAACATTTGTGTGCTATCGTGCTTGTCATCATAGTCAAATGCGGAATAAAAGTAAAACGAGAATGAATAAAAGGAAGCTACGGTGGAAGATGTGGACAAAACAAAAATAGCTGGTCGCAGCTGTCACATTACACCATTTTCCAAGTAATTTCTGACACAGATTGATAATCGTCTAATTGATAATTGATCTTTGTAGATTTTATGTTCTATTTAAAGTATTTTACAGAAAGGATATTCAATTAATTTGCCAATTCACTAATAAAAACAATGGAAGGGTAGCATTAATTAGATCATACAGGAAAAACAACACTAACAAATTATTGCACTGCATAAATATGAATTTTAAAGAAGCTTTAATCAATGTCAGCATCAATGTCATGCTTGTTCAGTTAATCTGTTCTAAACATTTCAGATTAATCAAAAATCTTCTAAATAGCTCTATTTCGCCTCACTTTTATAGACAGAGTTCACTTTGAAGAGAAAAAACAAGTAAAAATTCCAAAACAAAGACTAAGTCTGTCTATGATGACTGTACAAACCATGTTTGGAGGGAATGTAATATGTGTCATAACAATAGGAATTTAATTGTGTGTTTGTAAAAGTCGCTAACCTCAGCACTGGTCCATTTGTAAGCTTTGGCCATTGCTCAGGGCCTGAAGGTGAGGTGACATGGGAGTAAAGAGGCTTTCATCAGATTACAGCTCATTCTCCGTCTTTCACCGTCCCTCTTTTCAGTAGCGAGAACCTCTCAGCTGCTTTCAGCCACTTGGCTTCATCTCTCCTCTTTTCACTGCTTACTGAAAACGGCCTGCTTTAAGCAACCGCATTAAATTTGTCTCCAATCCCACAAGGATTTGTTTGCCTTAGCCAAGCCAGCCTGAAAGTGACTATTCAAATGTAGGACTGTGACAATATATAGTGCAGTATATTTTCACTTGTCTTTACTGCAGTATTTTCAGATAATTGAGTTGTTTTGTTTAAATTCTTTCATTCTTGTTAGTAATTCCTCCATTTTTTTGCCCAATATAACAGTAAGGATGCGAATAGCATAATGTGATTTTTCTGGCAGCTGACCAAAATGGTGTGGCTGGCAGCCTGGGTTTGAGTGGAATGAAGGGAGATGTTTTAATATGATTAACTCTGGTGAGCTGAATTGTTTCACATAAGTATTGTCTAATCTACCACAACCCGGGGCTCTGGGGCCACATCGCCAGTTTTGTCCCACATCCTTTGCCCTGCAGCATACACATAGACTTGAGTACTATTACTTAATAATTAAAACTATATATATCCTGGAGCTGAACGGCTCAAAGTCATCCCCACAAACCTGATCATGGGAGAGAAATAGCTTCTTTTGAAAAAAAACAGGTCTGATGCATGTCACAAATCTTAAAGTGATAGTAAAAACATCAGCAGTTCTCAGCTCTTCATAGATTTATATATAAAAAAAATAAGGGAATCTTAACTTTTAAGAAAATAATTTCATTGGCAAAGTGAAACCATTATCAAAGTAACAGCTATTTATTATGGAAAGTAAATAGTTTATGCAGGGAACTATGAAGGTTTAAGAAAATAACATTTCAAAAATTGACCATTTACATAATAATAGAAATATGAATATTTTTGAACAATTACAGAACATTATACCTTATACCAGAGTACCTTATATCTAAAAGGACATTTAAACTGGTACATGTTGATCAATTTCCCTTGACATAACATACGTTGACAAAAAGGTTGTGTTGGTATGGATGGAAAATTAAACCCTATTAACTTTTTTATCTAACTTTATTAGTTCTGTAATCTGGCATCTTTAAAAGTCAATGACACACCTCTCTCTGATGTCAAGTAGGTTTGATATATCATCATTATATGTATTGAAGTATCAATAGTATCTTTATATGAAAAAATAAATAAATAAATAAATATATATATATATATATATATATATATATATATATATATATATATATATATATATATATATATATATATATATATATATATATATATATATATATATATATATATATATATATGTATATATATATATATAGACAGACAGACAGACAGACAGACAGACAGACAGGCGATAGATAGATAGATAGATAGATAGATAGATAGATAGATAGATAGATAGATAGATAGATAGATAGATAGATAGATAGATAGATAGATAGATAGATAGATAGATAGATAGATAGATAGATAGATAGATAGATAGATAGATAGATAGATAGATAGATAGAATTGAATTATCTATACAGAAACAGGCAGGGGCACGTGTTTGCCTATTTGGATATGTAAAGATCCTTCTAGCCACAACATGACATCCAAACACAAACATGAGACATGGCGTGCTGCACTGCCAGAGGGTTCTTATACACTGGGATTTCAATGAGCTGTTTGAAGCCAAAGGCTCGAATTGAGAGACTGCCTGCGTCACCCTGATGGTGCATGGATCTGTGTAGTGATTTTCGCCTGAGGTGCTCTTATATTGTGAAGGAGGATGCTTGCAAGCTGGAAACTAACAGGGAAACATATCAGGCCACAACTCTACACGATTGTGACTGGTATTTCATAGCAAAAAATAAGCAGGGAAATTAGCTGAAGTGTGCCTTAATAAAATTAGGATTGACTTTTTAGCCTTTGACTCACACCCGTTCACTCACACTCTAAATCCTTTCTCTGTTAACTTTGCTACCCAGTTCTTTGCCCTTTCTACATAATTACAAAAAGTCACTCCCCTTTCTACCCCTGCACTCTAAAATTCATATATCACTTGCTACTGCCCCATAAACATCAACAATAACTCTTCATAGGAGCATATTGCGATATCATGACATCCTCTACATTAGTGATGAGTTTCCATTTATACATTTTCAGCTCAAAATTTCGTTCTATCAGCAGTGAGATCTACACTTTATTGATTAAAATCTTAGAACTGAAATATTTCTTAAATATTTATGATGTTAAAAACCTCCCTGTCTAAATAGCCTTCAGGTACCCAAATGATTTATACAAGATGGTATAATTTGATGCTTTTGATAAAAGACATGCCATGAGGACTAGAAGACCTTCAGCTCTGGCTAGACTTCTCATCAACTGAGCCTGTCGCTTTGGCTAAAGTCCCAAGTCTGAGGTCTGGTTGGCTTGCTATTATGGTTACGTAAGTGTCAGGGAAGCGCCATATGGGAAACTCATAGGGGATGAACGTGTGGGTTTAAATCTCTATACATGTCATATATCTCTATACCTACTTAGTCCTTCTGCGTCACTACTTTTACAAAGCTAAGCTAAGTAGTATTAAACACAGAGGAACTGAGGGCAAGTGAATAATAGTACCGTATTAAACAATATCAAATTGTTTACTATGAAATTATGATTAGAAAAATACCCAAAGGATCCTGTTGTGGATCATCAACAATGGCACTTAATGTTAATGACTTTCCATCTTTAAATATTATCATTGCTAGCTCCTCTGGGCAGAAGATTAGCTCTGATGAAATAGAGATGCTCCTAGGCATGCTGTGTTGCAGACAAAACATGATGTGACATTAAAAAATTTAGTCATTAAATCAACTATGTTTTAAGAATATTTTTTTATCTACTAGGTTCCCTTAAGGTCATCTTTCTGAGCAGAAACATGTTCCCATACCATTTGTTCTCTTCCGATATCATTCCCACATCTGCATGACTGTCATATGATTTTCAATGTGGTAAGGCCAGGCTGCGGTTAAACCCTTGAATGGAGCCATCTCTAACAGGTGCCAGGTGAACAGTGCAACTGTTTAAGAGTGGTGAAGAAGAACTGTGTAAGAACTAAAGGAACTAGATAGTAAATGTATCGGATCGGTGCCTGGACTCCATTACTCACCGATACTGATGCCAGCATTTTCGGTAGTATCTGAGAAAATTACGATACTGGTATCAGAATCAGAACATTTCTAATTAGCTCATTTACTTCGTTACAAACTTGAGGGACATTTTCTTAAGGTAAAATGTATCAACTTTCAAGGTAAGAATGCTTGTAGACTGACACCAGCATTTTCTACAGAGCTTCAAACAAAAGACCAAGTATGAGAAACCAACCAAATATTGCAATTAGCTTTTTTGATTATTAAGTCGTATGCTATTTTTGTATCTCTTCTTGACCTAAATAATTAGAAGTCAGTTAAAAGGCTATGCACACTAAACTTTAATAGTGCACTTGCAATTTTTTTTTCACATCATAAATATGTCACATTCTAATCCTAGACTTCAGTGTATCCCACTGTCATGGACCAAGGCACATCACTAGATAACATGAAACAAGTGGAACAGTAAAAGTAAAATTCCAGTACAACCATGTTTTTGAGAAGTGACCTAATAAGTAAATATTGCAAGGCAAAAGGCTGTCCACCCAAGTCAACAACCTAGAAAGGCAAGTGTTAGGGTAGCTTTGGTGCAGATGCAGAGAAAGACAACTCAGGTGTGAAGCAAGAATCTAATGACAATAAATCTGGCATTTGTGGAAGAAGGCAAATAAATTTATGCTAAAAAAAGAAAGAAAGAATGTAAGCCATAAAAAATACTGTATATTCACCACAAAGCATGTAGCGGAAACATTGATGTGGAACCAAGTCCAGTGGATTGTTTTTAAACTTTTACGGAATGACTATGACCTGGGTGTCTTCATCAGCATATTGATGTAAAACTTTTTAAGAAAAAAGGCAAATGATTATGTTTGAAAGGAAACACATTCTTCCCAGCTCCCTGTACATACTAATCTCCACTGTGAGAAAACTGTAAAGATTAAACCTTAAAAAAAAAAAGTTGTTGAAAGAATCAACATTATTATTTCTTAATGTCTGGGAATATTTTGACCAGAAAAAGCTACTGAAGATTTTAATTTGATTATTTTTTATTAATGATAATCAGGTATAGCCAATACCTGGACACGTGTTACAACAACAAAACCAACTATAACTTTTTTATAAGGGTTTTGCTTTAATTTGAGATTTAAAACTGTTTATATTATCTTTTAGCTGTTTTATTACAAAAACGTTCCGATAAATTTTTTCATTTCCCATATTGCAGCTTTGAGAATTGGCCAATAATGATATTGAGCTGATACGATATTAGCATGAATCATATCAGCTTTTAATACTTATTTTATAGTGTAGATTGTTGGAAAAGGCTTGATCAAGAGCTATTACTAAAAGAGGGAACAACAATAAAAGGTATGAAAACAGCTGACCCATGAAAAACTAGGCAAGGAGTTACAGAAACTTTTAACAGAAGCAGACCATTTCTATCAGCACGAAAATATAGGAGATTTTAGATGTTGGTCGGTAAAATCCGTTATTAGTTTTTTGGCTAATATTGGACTGATATCCAATATTAATATAGGATTGTGACATCCCTAATAAGTTCACCATAAATATTCAGCAGTCAGGACAGTAGGAATCTTGCAGATATGCCTGCTGCTGCTACTGCTGAGCATCTATGGTTGGATAAATGCAACTACAAGCAGTAGGATTTAGACCTCAGGTATTGTTTTTTGCATTACAAATGATGTTTACATTTGGCTTAAAATGTTTCTTCTGAGTTTTTTAGGTAAAGTGTCAAACGGTGCTTTCAAATCTGACATCCTTCCTTCTTTCTTCACCCTCACTGTAGCTGAGAACGACACTTTCACTTCCCTAAAAGCAGACTTTACCCTCTGCAATACCTTTTTATGTGAAGACTGTCTTGTCAAACTTTAAAGCTATATTCAAATAAAAAATAAAATAAAAATAATAATAATAATGGGTCCAATCCAAGGGCTTGCTGCCATAACCGAAGAGAAAAAAATTGGGGGGAATGCAGTTATTCTATTAAAAGTTGTCACTCATGAGAGGGCTCAAATGTATAATTATAAGAAAATTAAAGAAAAATAATTAATATTTTTTGCTCATGCACTACTCTGTGCTGCTCTGTAACAGAAATCATCAGGAAAACACAATGAATTTTATTTTTGTAATATGACAAACTGTATAAAGTAAATCAACTTTTGCAAAGTCCTTTACTAAAATATTAGTTCCTAAATTTAAAGATAAAGAGTAACATAGATAGATAGATAGATAGATAGATAGATAGATAGATAGATAGATAGATAGATAGATAGATAGATAGATAGATAGATAGATAGATAGATAGATAGATAGATAGATAGATAGATTAGGGGTTTATTATTTTATTTCACTTTTGACGTATGGGCTGTGTATTTCCCGTAGAAATCAAGTGTATGTGACCTGTCATGGTCTCGGAGCTCTTTGGTTTTGGATTTTCTCTTGTATCGGTTTGAAAACAAAAGAGGGAACACAATAGCACGGATCAAACTGACACGCATGTGTTGGCAACACAACAACCTGCTTCAGCAAGCAACGCTTTTAGAAAGATGGGCTGTCTACTGGCTGAGAGAAAAAAGCCTGAAAACCCTGAGCTATTTTTCAGGCTTTAGTTGTGATGACTAATTTGAGTTGAACAAAGACATTTCACTCACCTCAGAAATGCAACATATTGGCGTTCTCTCCCATCGTCTTTTTCGTAGCTCCAACGAAGCAAAGAATATCAACCCTTTTAGAACTTGGTCAGCTTTTACGCATCAACATCGCGTCTTCCAAAGCAAGCGAGAAAGTCCAGCAACCTCATCGAAGAGAGGTTGGAACAAAGCTCAACTCCTCTTCCCTCTCCTCCATTCTTGGCTTTAGTTCCCCACTCTGGCTGCCTTTCTTCGTACAGACAGACGCGCAGTCAGTAAAGCTACCTCATAAAATATTAAACACCTTTAATGGACAAGTGAGATAGAATAGAGGGGAGTAAATTGGAATGATGCCTTTCGATATTTATTCCGTGTTTACATCATGTACCCAATTATTTCCCTTCAGAACGATCAGAATGTGGACTTCCTTTGTGCGCCCAGTCTCCCTCTCTCTCCCCCTCTCAGCGGGTTGAACCATTGCGGCAGCGCAGTAGGGGGGGAGATAGGATCTATTCATGAGAGTGTATGGGAACGAATGGGCTTGGTGACTCGTGGCCAAATGTTGTTGTTGTCGGGGGATAAAGAGAAGGGGGAATTGAGAGGATGGAAAAAGGGAGAAGGAAAAAAAGTGAGAGGGGTGGGGGTTGGGGGCAGAAATTAGAAAAAAAGGTAATAAAGCATATATGTACATAAAAATGTTTTGATTTGATATGAAAAATGTTTCGAGTTTCTTTGTTATTGTTTTTTTTTATATACTGCGACACAGTGGAAACTGTGAAGCCCCTCTCCTCTGAAACGACGCATTCACACACCATTTTCCCACTCATGTCTCAAGCATCCTACCAAGCACCACTGCGCAACAAATTTAAAATTACACCCCTCACCCTTTTGGTGAAAACGGAAAAAACTAAAATAACGAGGCTGTTCTCGATCTGTTTCTCGCTCTGCTGCCTGTCAGTTCCAGTGAGTTCAGGACCTCGGAGAGCTCCGGTTCAACACAATTCCACCTGTTTATCGTCAGGGCCACTATAAGTGTGTAGGGCCAAACCCTTAAACATTTGGCGTTAATCTCTCTCTTTCCGAATTTTAGAATAGATATGCAAGGTTCCATTAGTTACAAAATGTAATCTTTCTAATTATCTTTTGCCATACACTTTCAAATCCAACAGTTGGCTTCTGTCCACCCTATCCCTTCCCAGCAAATTTAACAGCAGAGCAATTAAACATAATGCATAATCTACATATAGTTATGGTTTGACTGCCATATCATGGATGGCCACCCCCTTGTATATGTCTATTTATGATATAATTGTAATATCTAGCGATATTGTTGAAGTTTTTATACAAAAAATAATCATAACTCCCATTGTCAAATATCTGTTTGATACGACGATAAACTTCCGCCTATTACCCTTAATAAATCTTTACTGACTTTTTACACAGACACAAAACTCCAAAGAAATGTATTACCTGATTGCCCACATGATTAATACTTACTATCATGGACCTATTATGTATACTGTTTGTTTACTCTTTCTATTTGCACACACCTTTGTGTTCTGTCTGTTCTTTACTATAGAAGCCATAACAAATTGAACTGACGGGGAAATAATTGTTGTGCCACAGCGCCTCCCCACGGAGGAAAGTTTGCCAGTTGTTTGGAAACCAAACACATCTTAACCAGATGTTTATTTGTGTTCTTTCTGTTGCTCCTGTTTCTGTTTTGACCTTATTAGAGAAGACAGCGTTTCAAGTGCAGCTTGATAAGAGAGCCAAGTTGTCAGCTCATGCGCTGCTGAGAAAAATGCAGTTGCCCTTTTTTTCCCTTTGTTCCAGAGCTGCTAGAAAATCGGTCTGTATTATAATCAATATGCTGCAAAAAAAAAAAAAAAAAAAAAAAAAAAAAAAAAAAACAATACTTATGGCACGTGATCATCAGCAAAATATTAAGTATGAAATATTTACACATGCATTAGGCATATAAGTACCCTCATTTTGTAATAGCCTATACCCAGACCTAACTGAAACTTTTATGAAGTCATACTAGTGTTATAATTTAACATAAAAAATATATATATATATATATATATATATATATATATGTATATATATATATATATATATATATATATATATATATAAATAATATAATATAAAAAAAAAATATATATATATATATATATATATATATATATATATATATATATATATATATATATATATATATATATATATATATTTGGGGGGAATGCAGTTATTCAATCATTGATTTAGGTGAACTTAACTGATGGGTTGCATTTTTTAGGAAAACCTACATTAAAAGCTGACTGAAGCTGTAATGCTGTAATATAGTGGACACTTTTGTGTCTTTGCATTTTGTAAAAAAAAAAAAAAAAGGATTAATATGTTTTTTGGATGTTAAAATACGAAATTCAGAACAATTTCACCGTTGCATCTATAATTTGTTTAACAAATATTTTTCATTTGTTTGTTTGTTTGTTTTTTCGTTCAGACAAGAGAAAGAAAAAAAACAGAGCCGCTGTACCTTTAAGAGCATCTCTCAGCATCCTCCTCCTGTGTCAGGGACGCGCACACACGACGTACACGTACAGCAGCCCAACATTACAGAGAACAGACTACAATCAAGCCTTACCAAACCAGATCAGCATTTTAATATACAGAAAAAAAGAAAACATCTTACAGATACAAACTGTCATCCTATTTTCCCACTTAGACATTAATGCATCTGCTTCAGCGGTCGCCATAGCGGTCCAAGCGATCAATTTCCTTCCCCTCTGCATCAAAGACTGACCTGTGCTGCAAGATGGCTGAGCTGAATTTGGGGAAGGGTCTGACGGCTGGAAAAGTGGCCAGCAACGTTCAAAAAAAGCTGACCAGAGCCCAGGAAAAGGTAAGATGTGCTCCGCCAACTAACCAGTGTTAAAAGATACAGAGGACGGCTCGGCCTGTTCAGCGCTGCTGCCGCATCCTCCGCTGAGGCGCAGTGTCGCATCACGACATCAAAATTGGACCAAAAATTATCTTTTTAAAGATATTCATATAAAGTATATCCTGTCATTCGATATTCGTATAATAGGACATGTTAATTAAATAAAATTGTCCTCAGTAGACCCACTTCTGTAATAAAAAATATATATATATCTAAATATCTAAATGTGCGCATTTGTCTAATTTAAGCTCCCCTCTTTTACAATATAATTAATTCCAGCATTAAACAGTAGTGCATTCTGCAGTAACATATAGCAGGCCTGTGCCTTTAATTGCATGCACGTTGCACGAAATGACTGCGAGGTGGCGCTGTTTGTTAAACAGAGGACATGTCTAAATAAGAGCAGAATTATTGATATAATATCTGTAAAGATGATAGTATAGTGTCTTGTTTAATGTAAGTGCACGTTCATTGTGTTTCTTCCTGCTTTTATTGTTATTTTCAATGCCTTACAGATAAATTCTATTTTTGGGGGAATTTGATGTGGTAGAACAACTATCATTTATGGTTAACCATGAAATTAAAAGAAAAAAAATGGTATTCTGATTAAATATGGTGTAAAAAATTTTCAAACATATTAAGATCACATTACTATATTAGATTAAATACAACCACATTTTAAATAAAAAAAATTATTTGAATACATTTGTATGACACAGCTGCCGATCTAAGAAATGATCAAAGTCCAATCAGACTGTATTTTCAACACGTTTCACTGGAAGTGCAAAACTGGTAGAAAGAAACAAGATATACGGCTGTAATTTTAGCAGAAAGTAGTTTTGCAAGTATTAAGCTATAGGACAAAATGGCCTAAACATCTTTAAGATCTTTCTATTTATTTTAAAACAAACATCCATATTTTAAATGGTCCTTACTACAGTCAATGCTATAATAAATTGTCTAGTAACATAAAATCCATTTAAATTGCAATTTGGATTGTAGTTGTTGCATGGCATAATAATAAAAGGAAAGTGGACAGTAGATATAGATATGCATTGTGAATAGTTTTGCAGTTATAAGAGGAGGGTATTAGATCTTAATTATGTCTGTTTACTGCTGCAATTAACATTACTGTTTCTTCTCAGACACTCTCAAACAAGATTACATACACAATACACACTCCTTATGACAACCATAAGAACCCTAGCCCATTTCGTATACTGTTTCACCACAAGCTGCACTATATGTAAATGCGACATGTTACCTATCCATGTGCATATATTTGTTCCAAAGGGAGTTTTAATTTGCTTCAAAGTTTTAACAATGTTTAATAGTATTTTGCTTTTCTTTGCATTTGAGGTGTGTTTGGATATTTCTGTATTTCAAAATTTTAAGGGTTTCCTATAAGGATATAAATGTTTCTATTTCTGCAAAACTTTATTGATTTTTTTCTGTGTTTATGTATCTCATCTTTAGCACGATTTGTCAATGAAATTTCATTATGTCCTCGTGAGGACAACGATTCTTAATTTTGATCTTGATTACTAATTTCTTTGGCAAAAGGTTCTGCAGAAGCTTGGTAAAGCAGATGAGACCAAAGATGCTGCCTTTGAGGAGTGGGTCATCAACTTCAACAAGCAATACGTGAGCCTATTTGCATGAACCTTGTTATTTGTGTAACTTCTTAAAAAAATCAGTTTGATATTCAGTAATTTGCTGTAAGACATAGTTTAACTAACTATTGGAATATGTTAAACATCATCCTCAGACCGAAGGGAGCAAACTCCAAAGGGACCTAAGAGCATACCTTGAGGCAGTTAGAGGTACGTTCATACTCCTTTAAGCCACAGATATATGAGTATCATATCGAAAAAAAGTCCCCACTTCCACTGACGTTCTGATGTTAATACATATGTTTTAGCCATGCACGAGTCCTCCAAGAACCTACAAGCATGTCTAGGCGACATGTACGAGCCTGAGTGGTATGGCAAGGATGAAGTTGAATCCATTCTGGAGGTTAGAAAGGCTTTTTTTTGCATCTAATATCACAATAACTGTTTATAAGTGGGTATTAGCGGGTTAAGGACCAATAGCTTTTCACTAAGAGGTCAGTGTGTAATGTATATGACTCTGACTAATGTAAAGATTCTCTGACCCAGTTCCCATGTTAGAGGGTGAAAAGGAGCACATAGAGTTAGTCAAAGTCAGGGAAACAAGACTACACTGAAAAACAGGCCAAGCTTCAACATCAACACGGAAAGGTGTTGATGGCAGCAGCATAGTTTATATTTATCTCCAGGATGGTGGTCAAGGCCAAACAGGAACGGATCAGATGAAGCTACTATGATGAGAAAAAAGAAATGTGGTTGAAACATCTTAAATGGGCCAAATTTTTGTCTTTGTTTTCGACAAACATGGGCAAGTTTTTTGTTTTTAATTAGACCAAAGAGCGACAGTCTTAAAAAAATCCAAAAATATGATGCAAATTAGGACTGGGCAATTAATTGCAATTTTCAAATCACACAGGCGTTCAGTTTTTATCTTATTATATTACATTTGATAAGAGTAAAAGAATAAATTACTCCCTCTGGCCCCTTAGGTGGCAGTGATACACTTACGTATGGTGTGCTGCCACACAGAAGGGATGGGGAGTTGCCACTTGCACGCAGATCCATGTATAATAGTAGAAGTTAAAACTTTTTATTGCAAAGGTTACAGCAAAGTCCTGCAACAATGGACCCCAGGAGGTTTCAAGGTAATTAAAAAACTGAATCCCCTGAGTGAAACATTACATGGTTGTACTTAGAGCAAATGAATGTTACAGTAAAATTACAATTGACATATTAGTTTTAAATATCACAAGTTTGATTTTTGGCAAAATCATTCAACCCCAATGTCCATGGACATCAAGTGTACTGTATGAAGAGCACCTTTTGGGGAAACCTGAAGTAGAACAGAACTTTAACTAGAAAACATCATTTAGGATAGTATGATTAAATTCTTGCATCTGTAAAAAAAATATATATATATGCACATTAGATAATTCTGTATTGTTCATAAAAATGATGAAATGATGAAAAAGAAAATACAAGAAATAGCATCATGCTCTCGTTACAAGACTGACCCATGTAAACAGTGAACAGGAAGAAGAATTTATGGATAATTTAAAGCCTATTATAATAGTTGTTATTTTGAAATTTTTTTAGTGCTTTTGTTACATTTTTAAATTGTATAAAATAGTAAAGAAAAAAAATGAATATAGATTGTAGCTACATACCTTTTGTAATTTTGCCTGACTATGCATGTTCATCTATCCCACAGGACTGTGATGTGCTCTGGACTGATTACCACCAAAAGTTGGTTGATCATGCTCTCATCTCTATGGATACCTACCTGGGTCAGTTCCCTGATATTAAGGTAAGCTGTGGGATCAGGACCTAAACCCAGGAAAGGAAGCATTAGTTGCTGATCCTCTGACACACTAGATGCTAACCATAAACGTATAATTTGATCTGAATGTTTTTTATAAACTCTGCATATTCTAGATAAAGTTATGAGTTTTTTACTTAACTAAGACCAGGGGAAAAATAAATATTGTGCATATTAAGGAAAGAGTTTACAGACCAATTCTAACTGTAGTCTCTTGATTTCTTTCTTTCAGGCCCGCATTGCAAAGAGAGACAGGAAGCTGGTGGATTACGACAGCGCAAGACATAACTATGCTGCTACACATAAGACAAAGAAAAAAGATGGGGGCATTAAGATTACAAAGGTACAACAAATAGAAGGTATTTATGTTTTTTTAAATTAATAATGTACTAATATGCAAATTTGTATTCTCTTTTTCAGCCGTCCACCTTGCTAGAAAGGGCCACCCCAGGTTGGGCTCAGGGTATCTTGTCTGCACACAATCTTGCTCAGACAAGTCTCTCCAAGAGCCAGGTATCCTCTACTATGTATGGGCTATGATGTTCCCAGACATAGAACTATTTGTTCTAGTATCACAGACTTTAGTTGAAAGAGCCCTTACACTAATATCAGAGTTATATCAGACAATCACATATGCCTTACTTGATTTAACAATGAAAATATAACAAATAATCGATAAATTCATTGAATAATATTGAGTGTTCATTATTTTCTGTCTACATTATTGAGGAAGAACAAAGAAACATGAAATTTCCAGCCACCAGGATAACGGTGATAGTTTATGTCCTTGTAGGTGGCATTCCCATGCTCTCATTCCACACTGTTTGCCAGCTGGTTGCTCATGCTAATTCTGACCTTAGTTTAGTATTACTTTGTCTTTGGCGCTCAGACCTCAGTAGGAAACATAGCGCTTAACTTTGATAGATATGAACAGGAGCAAAGAATAGGGCTGTTTCTCCGCAGGCCTGAAAGTGGTGGTGGAGTGGAGATATATGAAGTTGGTCAGTCTGTAGACTGCTGGTTAGCGAGACAGTATGCTAAGCTTTATGGGGAGATCCAGTGGATTGCATGAGCTGATACTAGAGCTTCACTCAGGGACCTGGAAGATGGAAGTCCAGCTTGGATAACACAGGTTGAGAGAACCTGTCCATGATGAGCAAGCATGAAGCGACAGTGGAGAGAAAAAAACTCCCCGTTGGGAAAAAACATCTGGCAGAACCAGCCTCAACATGGCGGTCTTATGCCGGACCGGTTAAGATGAGGCAGGGAACGCAGTAAGATTCCACGAGGAGTGACACACTGATAAAGCTTTAGCTACAATGGTGGAGGAGGGGCTGGAGGTGGGCTGAAACGGTGTCATCTGAATGAAGTGAGAGAGCGCATCCACCGCCCGCACACAGGAGCAGACAGGTGCATATCGGAGGCCTTTTAAGATGAACTTTGGATGCTGATTGGCTTTCGTGGAGGTGTAGTTCAAAGCTGATTAGCTGTGTCGCAGGTGGATGAAGGAAAGCAATGAGTTTCTTCTGTTGAACTTCCATTTAGGCTCCATTTCTCAGCTCTATTAAGGAGTTACTAGGATTGGCAATTGGTATTACATGACTTTAACATACTATTCTTATTGCTGCAGAATCCTTTTGTGTCGTCATTGGCATCATAACCAAAAGTAAATATTTATATATTTTGGACCTGTCAAACTTTATAAAATAATAAAAAAAAATTTTTGTTAAAAAAATTCTTGTTTATTCCGGTCCACTCTAATTGGTTTGTAGGTGTATTATTTTTTTGAGAAAATTATTCGTTTTTATGAAAAGTTGTTGCCATGACCTTTAATGCTCCCTTAGGTAAAGCACTTCTTGTTATTGATATTTCCAGGCTTACATGATACAGTATGCAATTAAAAGACACTAAGACAGTGTCACTTCACCTTCTGTCATCTCTGTTCACTAGCATTCTCTAAACAGCTTAATTAAATAAAAAAATAATAATAATAATAAATAATAAAATAATAAAAAAAGAAATAATTTGGATTTAGGAATGTTGCACTTATTTGAGTGTAATATCCATGACTTCAATTAACTTTTTTTGAAAAATTGTGTGCCTTGTAATAGCATTCATAGTGCTGAATTTTTTCTCCTTGGATTCTGTTAGAGCCAATAAATTTAAAATGTTGAATGGGGATTTTGCCATTGTTGGTGTTACTGTTGTCTTGCATAAGGAAAGTTCTGGGTTTGCATGGATAGATTGTATGTGGCAGACCAAGAAATGAAAAAAAAAGCCTGCATATGTAAGTAGGCCCCTCTGTGAATACTTGGTATAGCAATATCTGCAAATGAAAGTACATGTCAAGTATTAATGTGGTTTCTTGTGCAATTCCCCACTTGAAAAGGATAGTCCTCTACATTCCAACTGGATTTCACTCAATGAACAGCCATTTGATAGTCATTTCATTATTTATTTATTGAAAATTGGCAGTAGGCAGTGGGCAGGTGAAAAACCTCAAAAAGAGAAGGTAACACAAAACAATTAGTCATTTAAGATAATACAAAATTGTATCCATCATTAATTTAAGCATTTTAGCCCTTTTTAAATAAAATATTTCCCACCATGTTCTAAAATAAACAAACATATATTTTTTAAATACATCAACAATTTAAAGTAACTTATTTTTTTTTTTATTTCTTAGCCAAATTAAGTTGATCAATTTTAGCCAAATGAATTAAATCTTAAATTTTAGCCAATAAATTAAACAGTATATTTTTTTAGCTCATTTAAATATTTTAGCAAACTATAGTTTTTAACTTCTACATTTTCAAAAGTTTTTAATGTTATCCTATACAAATTAAGAAAACAAAATGTACTTCTACAAACAAATGCAACTTTTAAACCATCTTTTCTTTAAATCAATTTGTTAACATACCAACATAAACATTTCCACAAATAATAATAATCAACAGCAGTCCAACCACAGTCTGTATTAACCTTAATAAAGTTCTTTGATTTGAAAGTCCAGCCAGAGAATCAAGGGCATTAAGAGTCTTACCGGTTGTCTTTCAGAGTTTTTGTAGAAGGACTTGTTTGCACAGTCACAATGGAGCTGAATTTTGGCTGTCTCCAAACATGAGCTGCTTACATTTCTGCCATGCAGCAGTTCTTGGTCCTTTTCTTTAGAGGTCCCTGGCACGCCCAAATTGCTGGGAGATTAGTTCCACCTGGTGCCTCCCTGCTGATGGGAGGGGAGGAGGGGCTACCCGGCAGCTTGACAGAACACCTCCCACTCGATTTCTCCACGGAAACGATGGAGAGATCGCAGCATCAGCAACTGCAAACTGACGGTCAAGACCTTCTCCAGTCGGAGGCTTGTTCCTCAACTGGCAGCAGAACAACTAGGCGTCGGACATCTCTATGCAGGACTGTGGTTTGGGCAGTTTCTTTCAGGACTCTTGATGGTTGGCTCAACGTGGGTCCTGTTGCAGAAAGATTGGAGCTTTGAACTACTTTAACGTGTACATCCCGAACAATGCCTTTAGCATCAGGGTTGACACTCACGACCCGTCCCAACTTGAATTGACCTCTTACTGCATTTTGGTCACATAACCAAACAATATCTCCGACTGAGACATTTCGACTTGAGGTGTGCCATTTGCTTCTCACGAATAAGTTTGGGCCGGCGAGCTGGCTCCAAGACCTCCAGAACTTGTTGACTTGGTGTTGCATTTCTCTGAGTCTTTTGTAAGGGTAGCTTGCGAAGTCAAACGTTCTGATGTCACCACTTGAAGAGGCACGACCCAGGAGAAGTGTGTTGGGTGACACATACTGAACACAGTCCTCACAGCTCTGCACCCGAGCATCTATTGGCCGTTCATTGGCGAGGTTTGCAGCAAGCTGCAGAGTTGTCTGAAGCTCGCTGTAGCTGAGGCCTGTGTTGTTACCCAGGCTCTTGAGTGCCTTCTTGACGATGCGGACAGCAGCCTCAGCAGCCCCATTGCGATGAGGGGAGTCAGCTGGATGAATTGTCCAATCCCACTCGGTACCTTTCTGAGCAGACATCTCCTCTATTGCAGCTTTATCTTGAGAATCCAGGAACTGGTACAACTCTTTAAGGACAGGTTTGGCGCCGATAAAGTTTGTCCCTGGATCGGACCAGATCTTCCTTGGGTGCCCTCTAATTGCAGTAAATCGTTGATATGCCATTAAGAAGCTTTCTGTGGACATTGTGTTGACCAGGTCCACGTGAATTGCTCTGCTGGCCATACAGCTGAAAACGACACCCCACACCTTCATTGAGACTCGTTTCTTTATGTCATCTTTGACAAGGTAAGGTCCAAATAGATCAACTGTGGTGAACTCAAATGGAGCTGCTGGGCTGCTTCTTTCAGGAGGCAGGTCACCCATTACTTGTTGGCATCTCTTTGCCTTGGACTTTTTGCAGAAAAGGCAGTGTTCCACTACTTTCTGGGCAATTCTCCGTCCTTGGATGACCCAAGCTTTCTTTCTCATTTTTAGCAGGGTAGCAGCCACACCTTCATGACCCTCATTGTGTGCCTCTTGTGCCAACAAAGTGGAGACCCATGCATTGGAGGGTAGGAGGGGAACTGCCATGGCATCTTCCTTGAAGCCATGAATTCTCCCACCACAGACTAGTAATCCTGTCTCTGGCTCTCTGTACACAACCAAACGGTCTGTTGTGGTAGCTGGGAAGGTCATTCCCGCTTGAGCAGCAAGGAAGATGTCTCTGAGTGCATCCTGACGTTCTATGGCAGTGATGACTCCTTCAGTTGGAACCGCCTCCCACTTTAGGGTTGTCACGGACTTGCTTGCTGGTAAAAAAATTTTAGCAGCTCTCCAGACAATGGCAACGGTCTTGACTAGGCTTTTTAGGCTACTGAAGCGTCTTCCATCCAGTAAGTTTTGGACAGCTGTACCAGCGGGAGGTCTTCGCTAAGGACTTTGTCTATTTCTTTTTACTTGGGCTCTGGTGAGTGCTGCAACGAACGACTTCTTTTGCATTTTGCTAATGCTTTCTCGAGCAGCTTCAGACACATCCCTTGCTGACATAACTGGCCACTCTTTCTCGGGGAGGCAGAGAAACTTTGGCCCTTGCTGCCACTCTGAATTGACATCAAGGTCTGTTGGCCCAGCTCCTCGAGTGATGATGTCAGCTATGTTGTATGATCCAGGGATCCACCACCAGTCCTCTAGCCTTGTGTTACTTTGAATCTCTCCGATCCTATTAGCGAAGAAAGTCTGAAACCCGTAGCTCTCACGCTGGATAGCTCCAAGAACTGTCTGACTGTCCAATAAATGGAACCACTGCTTGATTTTGATCTGGCTGTGTTGTTCAAAGTACTTCTTCAGGCGGCTTGCAAAGACAGCACCACAAAGCTCCGCTTTGACTGCGTCCCCCTTGTGGTCTAGGGGCGTTAGCTTGGCTTTTGACTCCACTAGTCGAACTATTGTTTGTTCTTGACAGTTCCATTGTAGGTAGAGGACAGCACCGTAAGAGCTTTCACTACCATCTGAAAAGGTGACTGCGATTGGATCTGATGCTGCATCTGGTGGAGTGAGGGCTCTTGGAAACTTGATTTTACTTAACTGGACAAACTCCTCAAAAAGATAAACTGCATCTCTGCGGAGCTCATCAGACAAGGCAAGGTCCCATGTATCTTTGACAATATTGCACTTTGGTTTTGCCTCTTGGAATGCTCTTCGGACCAAGATGGCCCCTTTTTGTTTTGCTGGTGTGGTCAGGCCTATTGGGTCGTACAAACCAGCAACTTGACTTAGCAAATCACGTCTTGTCAGATGATTTGGTGTCCTAGCTCGAACTTCTTCCAGCAACAGATCTTGGCCAAGCCTCATTTTCTTTTTTCGTCTGGAGAAGTTGACTCTCACCATGACATGCAACTTGTCCTCATCCACAATGTAGCCGAGACCAAGTGCCTTGTTATCTTCTTCCTTCAGTTGATTTGGCAGGACAACAATGTTTGGTGAGGCCTCTTCTTTCTGTCCTTTACTTTGCCCAGAAAAGACCCATGGCTTTAAAGCGAACCCTCCTGCCGCTAGGATCAGCTCCACGTTATTGGTGATGACCTCAAGTCTTTTACGGCAGTTGTGGGATGTCAAGATGTCGTCGACATAACTGTGTTCATGTAGTACCTGGCGCTCGTCCTTTAGGTGACTGAACTGAGGCAGGTTCGCTGTCTCTCTCATGGCGAGTTGTGCTATGCACCCTGCTGGCTTGTCACCAATATTCACTCTTGTAATTGCGTACTGTTCAAGCTCCTCATCCTCCGAATCACGCCACAAGAATCGGTGCAGATGGACTTCTTTTTCCTCAAGCCAGACAGAATTGTACATTTTCCTGATGTCTCCTAAGGCAGCAAAGGAGCCTTGGCGAAATTTGAGGAGGACAGCCCGGATTGGATTGAGGACGTCTGGACCTTTCATCAGGAGATCGTTTAGACTCTGGCCTTGGTATTTTTGACTGCTGTTCCAGACGAGTCTCACTGGAGTTGTAACTGAGTGGGGGTTAGGGGCAATGAGATGACTTATGTACCAAACAGGTCCCTTCCAGGTAAGTAGATCCTCCTCAGTCAACTTTTTTGCAGCCCGGCAGTCAACCATCTCGTGCACTTGAGCACTATAGGCCTTTTTCCATTGTGGGTTTTTTGCTAGTTGTCTCTCAGTTCTGAGAAAGGTTGCCTCCACTGCTTTTATATTGTTTGGCAATGTCGATGGATCTATGAGCCATGGGTATCTTGCATGCCAGTGAGTCCTATTACTGTGTTTGTCTGCACCAGCATATGTCAGGACACTCTTCACCACCTCTAACTCTCTTTCTTCAGCCAAGGTCATTTCTTTGCCTCCGGGCTGGCAATTGCCGCAGCGGCAGCCTCCACATCTTGGGATGCAGGCAGCGCCGATGCTATCCCACCTCCACCACTCAAGAAACTCGCGAGCGGCGGCCACGGAGCACGAATGCTTGACAGCAGGTAAGACACAGACATGTTCTTTATACATCACCGCAGCTGTTCTCATGGACCTGGCAAAGTGCGTTCTGGACTGGTGCGCTGTAATGGTGGCCCTTTCAAACAGACCAGGGTGTGTCCCGGCAACTGTTTTTTCACAATGGTCCATCCCATAATACAAGATCTCCAACAGTACGTATCTTCTGTGGGACAAGCCGCCCTTCCTTGTGGCTTATTAAAAGCTGTATTTCCTTCGGCCTCTCCAGTTCTTTGAGAGGGACGTCTGGAAAAAACTTTTGGAGTCTTTTGGCTGTCACATGTTTGTGGATGTCCGCAATGCTGTCCAAGCCATAACAGAGGAGTTGGTGGGATTTGAAGTTGCCCTTTTTTGTACGGACCCGGATCTTTAGGAGGTATCGTTTTGTTGTAACTTGTACTTTCATTCCTCCCACACCATGGACGACAAGGGTTATAGCTTCACTTCTAAGATTCAATCGATCAGCTGCATCATGAGTTATGTAGTTTGTATCCGATGCTAGATCGATTAGTGTCCCAACTTTTTGTCCTGCATTGGCTGTGACTCTTAATATCATCATGATGACAGGCCATTCCATTAATCCATTTTCTAACAGAAGACCAGGCTGATTAGACATGAGAAAGGTTCTGGCCACACTGTTGCAAAAGACATGACGGCACTTTTCTGCAAGTTCAGGTGACAGGCTCTTAATGAAATCTTCTTGGGCTTGGGTGTAACGTCCTCCCACTGTGCTGTCTTTGGGTCTTTGGGCAACATTTCCCCTGGACACTTCAGCTCTTGCACAGAGGTAATAATGGTGTTCAGCATTAGTGCGTTGTTCCCTGCAGTCTGGCCTTTTGCACAGGAACTCTGGTTTACAGTATTCACTGTCATGGTGAATCTCCAGACATTTTTTGCATGCACCCAGTTTTTTGACAGCATCTCTCCTCTCTGATAGTTTGAGCGTGCGAAACTTTTGGCAGAAGTATAATCTTCTCTTGTGCTTCACATCACCACAGACCACACATCCTTGAGCCTGATTGCTTGGTTGAGTGGAGGTTCTAGTCCGGGCTAGCCGTGGTTCAGATTTTGGTTTTGACTCCTCCTCCTTCAACTGGTCCAGCTTTTCATAGATGGCTTCTTGACTTTGTAGGAATGCCAAGAGGTAGTCAAAACGTTTGTCTTCTTCGGCTTCATCATCTTTGCCGGATACATGGAGAAGCCACTCCTTTTTTAGGCCATCTGGGAGTTTACCCTCTATTGTTCTTGTTACGAGAGGGTTTTTTATGGCGCCGGTCTTACCAAGCTCACTCAGGTCAATTAGAGCCTTCTCTACTGATTGTATGAGCTCAACAATCTTCCTGGGCTGCTGGCCTTTAACAGCTGGGAGTCTCTGGAGCTCCTCCACTATTTCAAGGGCAATTGTGGTTTTATTTCCAAAGCGGTTCTCTAGGACCCGGAAAATTTCTTCAGCTGTTGTGTGAGATGTAAGACGAAGGTCCCGTATGGTCCTTTCATCTAAACTGTCAAGTAGCTGGAATTTTTTTATTTCTTTGGATCCAGTGGGTTCTCCCTGCATCTGGAGCGCTTCCCAATCCTTTTTCCACCGGTGAAACTCTCGTCGGATACCAGTAAACTTTGGGAGGGCAGCCGGCTTTAGTTTAATGGCAGGTGCCGCTGAATAACTGAATGAAGCAGTGCTTAATCTGCTGGGCTCTTCTCTGGCCTGTGCTTCTATAAAGTCTGCTTTTCTTAAAGTCAGTCTTGGTAATATGGTTTCAAGGCCTTTAATACGACTCTGGAACTGTTTTTGCTCTGCAAGAGGGGCCCAGCACTTCCAATGTCTGTGCATCGCCTTCGCTGACTTCACAAGTTTGTCCAGTTGTCCTATCATGAAGTCATAAGCTTCTGTGTTTTTACTTGGGTCCACAGTTCCCACATGATCTGCTTGATCCTCAGCATTTGTAATTGCCTGTGTTAGTTCATATTCCCCATAGTTTGCCCACAATGTCTTTTGTAGGAGGTCTTTTAACTCTTGCAGTTTTCTCTCACACTCCGTGGCTGTTTTGTCCAAGTCAGACCTTTGGTGCTCACTTAAGGCCTCTTTATCTGCATTTTCTGCAGTATATTGTCCCTCAACATCATCATTGGCCTCAAGAACTCTGCCAGCTTCTGCTGTGAGCTTTACAAAACTGTCTCTGAGCTCCTCCTCAGACATCACTGTGTGCATTCGTAGCACATTATTGGCCAGACGGGAAAATTGACGCTTTGCTGATGTTCTCGTGGCCTTAAATTGCTCCAGCATTACTGAATCAGCCATTTTTGTCCAGCAGCAGGGCAGGAAACAGTCTCTGAATATGCTGGTCACTTTACTTGGTCCTCCAGTCTTTATAAGACGGTTTTTCACTGTCAAGTATTAATGTGGTTTCTTGTGCAATTCCCCACTTGAAAAGGATAGTCCTCTACATTCCAACTGGATTTCACTCAATGAACAGCCATTTGATAGTCATTTCATTATTTATTTATTGAAAATTGGCAGTAGGCAGTGGGCAGGTGAAAAACCTCAAAAAGAGAAGGTAACACAAAACAATTAGTCATTTAAGATAATACAAAATTGTATCCATCATTAATTTAAGCATTTTAGCCCTTTTAAATAAAATATTTCCCACCATGTTCTAAAATAAACAAACATATATTTTTTAAATACATCAACAATTTAAAGTAACTTATTTTTTTTTTTTTTTTCTTAGCCAAATTAAGTTGATCAATTTTAGCCAAATGAATTAAATCTTAAATTTTAGCCAATAAATTAAACAGTATATTTTTTTAGCTCATTTAAATATTTTAGCAAACTATAGTTTTTAACTTCTACATTTTCAAAAGTTTTTAATGTTATCCTATACAAATTAAGAAAACAAAATGTACTTCTACAAACAAATGCAACTTTTAAACCATCTTTTCTTTAAATCAATTTGTTAACATACCAACATAAACATTTCCACAAATAATAATAATCAACAGCAGTCCAACCACAGTCTGTATTAACCTTAATAAAGTTCTTTGATTTGAAAGTCCAGCCAGAGAATCAAGGGCATTAAGAGTCTTACCGGTTGTCTTTCAGAGTTTTTGTAGAAGGACTTGTTTGCACAGTCACAATGGAGCTGAATTTTGGCTGTCTCCAAACATGAGCTGCTTACATTTCTGCCATGCAGCAGTTCTTGGTCCTTTTCTTTAGAGGTCCCTGGCACGCCCAAATTGCTGGGAGATTAGTTCCACCTGGTGCCTCCCTGCTGATGGGAGGGGAGGAGGGGCTACCCGGCAGCTTGACAGAACAGTACAAGATGTTTGGTTTATGTCTAAACCAGCTTTCTACATCATAAAATTGAAATTGCACAAATCTTCACATTTTCTTTGCAAATTAGCTCAGACTAAGGAAAAGTAGATGGAGAGTAGTAGTAAAGAAGTTATAATAAATCTGAATTAATTACACTCTTGACTTTAATTGGGTCATATTGTTAAAATGTATCAAATTAATGTATTATCTTTCATGAATATATGTTGGTTTCTGTAGAATTTAAACATTTGGTTTTTCAGAATAATTGTCAAAAACTGTTTAAGTGATAATAATGCTTTTATAAAGTACTGCAGTTTGCATTCTCACCTGTAGTACATTTCATACCATGATGTAGTTAATAATGACATCTTTAAAAAAGTGTTTTTCTCAAAGTTCTGCTGTGAAAAGCACAACTGGGTATTCCCACTTTTAAAGTAACGTCCAATGAATGATTTTTAATCAACATATCCATAATTATTGCCACTGCCAGCTGCTTATTCAATATTGTGAAAAGGAACAATGCCAAGAACAAACAACACAACAGAGAAAACATTTGGTAAGAAAATACAAATTGAAAACTAGAGAGCTTTCACTAGGATTGATGTAGAATCGGTGATAAACAATACCTCTGCTAGTACAGTTTAGACAACAAAGTGTGAGTGTTCAGTTTGTTTTGGTAATTTTGCATCCATTGTGTGTGATTCAGGCAGAAGAAGAATTGGAAAGAGCCCAGAAGGTTTTTGAGGAGATTAATCTGGACTTGCAAGAAGAGTTGCCTTCACTCTGGAACAGGTGTATATGTTTTTCTCATTTTTGTTCCTGATTAAATGCATTTATCTTTTCAGAGGCATTTTTTACTTTATAAAAAAAAAGCTATTGTCACCAACATTGGATTTGCTAGTCCAATCAGTATTTTTTTTTCTTCTCTGTTTTCTCTAGTCGTGTTGGATTTTATGTTAGCACTTTCCAGAGTTTGGCGGGCTTTGAAGAAAAGTTTCACAAGGAAATCAGTCGGGTAAGACCCTTCCATAGATTTCCAGTACGGGGAGGGCTTAGTGCAAACACCCCACTCTTTATGATTAGACATACAGAAGGTGACAGAAAAATGCAACAACAGCCTCAATGAAAGCAGCATTATGATTGTGTTATGCGTGCTGCAGAAGGCTTTAGAATTATGAAATGCTTTTTGTATTTGATGTAATATCTTACACCACATCTTTCATATATTTTTTCAGTTGGATCAGGATTTGCATGATGTGTTGGTGAAATTGGAGGATACAGACCCAACCAGGTTCGTTGCTTATTGAGCAAATAAAGTTCCTCATGTTTTCACTAAACCTCTTCAATTTTAATGGGCTTTATGAACAACTGTCATGAAAAGAAAGAAAACCAACTATCAGTTCCTTACATGTGTGGCTCTATTTGATGAAAAATTAACTGGTTTTACAAAAGTGTAACATTCCAATCCCAAGAAACATTGTCACAACGAAGAAATAATCAATCATTCTCAAATTGCTCAGTTTTTTTGTATAAACATTTTTACCAGAAATGCTTAAATGTGGAGATTAGTTAAATATGAAGATATGAGTATTTGCAAATCATCTTCTAAATAAATAAATAAAATGACCATTTGCATGTTACTATGACTTTTATTTGGGGTTCTTAATCGTCAATTTTTAAAAAACTCAGGCGCTATGGTCATTTTTATCCCGTAGAATAACTAACTGTTTTTTGCTGTAAAATCTATGTTTCTTAAGGGTTTAAAAAATCTTATGAAAATATTTGAAAAACCCTAACTTTATTTTGTTTGATAAATACATCATTTTTTTAGTAGCTATACCAGTTTTTGCTAAATTTATTTGAAGTTTACCATTATGTTATCTTGTCATAATAATACATTGTACTTAGGTTAGAACATAATTCATGTAAATATCAACACTTGGCGATATGTTATATTGGTGTCTATTTGAATCAAAATATAAGTCATATTTTGGTCTAATGATAGAAAAAAAAATCATAGAATCAAATAAATACATCAAGGACTACAAAGATAGTAAAAGCAAACAATAACTCAGAACCTCCCTCCTTAAACTCCTCTTTCAGAAGAACAGGTCACCTTGGTGCAGCATCTTCGGGACCAGGGAGGAGGTAACTGGCAACAACTGTAGGAACAGCGGTGACACAATGCTTGTTTGTGTTTGTAAACTGATCTGTCCGTACAGCTGGTGTATGTCTGTCAGTCTACAGATGTGGGTACAATAGTATCAAGGGAAGCACTGCTTGATTTTGCAAGTTATTTCACTGAATTGATGTCTGATCTAAGATATATATGTTTGAAACTGAATCTTAAAAGGAGCAGAGCAAAACATGTTTGAATTTATAAAAATGTTTCCATAGAGTATGCAGACATTTACCATTAATTGAAAGGCATTTTTTGCTCTTTTCCAAAAGCCCTGTCTTAGTCATTTTTGTTTGTCTGTTGAATTATTTATTTTTTATAAATAGACAGGTATAACATGTTGATATTTGCATTCACCACAGCAGGCGGTCCAGGAAAGTACATCCTCTCTTGAACCGGCCCAATCCCCTCAACCATCATACACACACACCCACACGCAAACCTACTGTATAAGTGTACATGATTGATCAACACTATACTGAACCTTCCGGTTAAACTTACTGTTTTATTTAGAACAATCTTGGACGACCATTTCACAATGTTGCTTGTTGCAGCAGTGATGTGTCAGTATATGACTGGTCCTTTATTTCCAAACCCTTGAAGTTTGCGTTCAGTACTTTAAGGATTTTTTTCTGTAACAATGAATGTATCTCACAAAGCTCACATATCAGGATTTACTAGAGGCAGCAATCTGCTTGCATGGTAGAAGATGGATGGGGAGCACCAATGCCCACTTTACTTGCATGACAGCTTTTACAGTAACAGTTTCTGCTTGGACTCTTGTAGAGCATGCAGTGTAACCTTCCTTAATTTGAATGTTGAACTCTGTTCTGTTATTTCTTTCTTCTTTTTTGGTATCAGTCTGCTTTTATAATATCTATATTCCCTCTTTTTAAGCTTTGTTTTCTCTGTGTCCTCTCTTGTTCATTCAGTGATAGAGAGGAATCTAACCACACTCTCAGACCGGGAGGACCGCCTCCAATCCCCAAATCTCCCTCCAAGGTAGAATCAGTTCGGGTGCTTTTTCTCAAAGTTTAAAGAGTTGGGTCTTAAATTCTTTATCTATACCTTGTAATATTGCAGTGTTTAAAGTTAAAATGATATATACACCCAGAAAAATATAGTAATAACAACCTCGAGTTTGAGTTAATTAACTTATTGTGTGGTTTACTAACTGAGGAGGAGTAAGTAGACAGAAATGTTATTTGAGTTCAGTAGCTTAGACACTTAATAAACTAACACCTTATAGAGGTATTTAAAAGTTCCCAGTCAAACTATGCTTAATCTGCTTGTAATTTACCAAAATTCAACTAAATTCAATTCAGTTTATTTATATAGCGTCAATTCACAACACAAGTCAACTCAAGGCACTTTACAGTTCAACCAGATCATACAGTCAAATTGATTTAAAGTTGATTGCATCGACTCATTTACTCAAATGCAATCCCTCACAATAAGCATGCTTTTAGTGACAGTGGAGAGGAAAAACTCCCTTTTAACAGGAAGAAACCTCCAGCAGAACCAGGCTCATTGTGAGCGGCCATCTGCCGAGGCCGACCACAAAGCATAATGAACATTTATGACAAGACTTAGCTGTACTCAACTATCAGTACCTTGAGTTCTCCCAACAACTTTCATCAGAGTACCCTACATCATACTGTATGAGTGAATCATCGAGTTGGTGTGCAGGTCTCAGTTTTATTCAATTCATAATTATATATATATACATTTTTTTTTTACTTATGACAATAAAAATACACTCCAGAAATGAAATTTTTGTCATAACTACATCTCAAACTTTGTCCATTTGGCCCTGAAGGCCTTTCACACTAATGCCATTTACGGTGGAAAGAATAATAATAATATGCCTTCAGATGGCAGCTGGAATCAAATACTATTCATCGTTCTGCTCAGAAAAAAAAAGACTGTTCACGCTAAAGCTATGTATGCTATCCAACTTGGAAATTTTCTGTAAAAAATACGATTACCGTATTTTCACGACTATAAGGCGCACTTAAACGTCTTTTTTTCCCCTCAAAATGTGCGGTGCGCCCTTTGGTGCGGTGCGCCTTATGTGTGTTGTAAATGCGACTTTTGAGACCACCTCATTGAGGAGATGATGAAAGAGTGGCTGAATGTAAGGAGACCAGGTGTTTTTTTTCCACTCATCACCATGGCTGTTAATATGTAACTCCATGCGTGCCCATCTCACAGCTGATGTGAAAAACATGGGGAAACAAATTAACGCTGTGCTCGCTGTTCAACCTCTCGACATCGGTGTGAACCGGACCCAGCAGGTGCAGCAGAAGCAGCGAGTTTACATGCAAAGTCAATGGTTGACGCGCGTATAGGTGCAACAAAAGGTCCCGCAGCGCGTTTTGAGCAGCAGGCGCAGCGCGTCTGGAGCGTTTAAGCATCTGCCAACGCGCTGCTGCTGCTCGAGATGGAAAAATTGAAGTTTTGCTGCTAGACGCGCCGCATCAACCAATCAGAGAAGCTGATCTGGGAGCTGACAGCGAGACAGACACAGCGCTCTGATGACATATGATATTAAAGCAAATGAAAAAGGCTGGATGGATGAGGAGATGATGAAAGCGTGGCTGAGGCAGGTGTATGTGAGGAGACCAGGTACTTTTTTCCACGCATCACCATCGCTGCGTGCCCATCTCACAGCCGATGTGAAAAAAAAGGTGAATCAAATGAACGCTGTTCTTGCTGTTATCCCGGGGGGTCTGACAAAGGAACTTCAACCGCTCGACATCGGTGTGAAGCGGCCGTTCAAAGTAAGGCTGCGAGCGGCGTGGGAGCGATGGATGACAGACGGAGACCACAGTTTCAGGATTAGTGGAAGGCAGCGCCAGGCAAGTTACGCCACAGTTTGCGGATGGATTGTTGATGCTTGGACTAACGTGTCTGCTGGCACTGTTGTTCAAGCTTTTGCAAAAGCTGGCATTATTTCTGAGGAGCCGCGCTGCACGGAAAGTGACTCTGACAGCGAAGAAGGGGAAATTGGCATGTCTGATTTAGCGCAGCTCTTTAATTCAGAAACAGAGGACGATGACTTTGATGGGTTTGATTAATACTTTGTAATAAATACATGAATAAAGCACAATCATACTCAGTTTTGCTCCCGCTCTATTTTTCTACCTGAACACTTAATTCAACAGCAGCCTCTGGGCCGGGTCTCCTCCTCTTCACCGCAGTGGCTGGCAGGTGTTTTTTCATCTAAATAATCTAAATCTTGCAGCTATATTTGCTGTGATCAGTGGGAATAAAGTAGTTTTAATATGTTTTTAGGTGAGAAAGGCCACCTGAAAACTTAATAATTGCAGTCAGTTCATCCAGATTATTATCGTGCCTACAGTATACTATTTCTGTCGGAGGCGCTCAGACCCCCACATACCAGCGGTGCACCGACAGTAGAAATCCCTTCATCAGCAGCCTCTAGGCTGGGCAGCCTCCGGGTTCACCGCGGTGGCTGGCAGGTGTTTTTCATCTAAATAATTTAAACTGCAGGCACCAGGATACCGGTAATAAAAGCGAACATATTCCGTCGGCAGGTTTCAGGATTTTAAGTTAATTTAGAAGCGATCACAGCGCTGTGTCATCTGCGATGTGTCTGTCTCATGGCCAGCTCCCAGGTTTGATTAATACTTTGTAATAAATACATGAATAAAGCACAGTCATACTTAGTTTTGCCCCCGCTGTATTTTTAAATACGCAGTAGAGGTATTTAAAGGTAGTAGAGGACATGTACCTGTATATAAAAAACGCGCCTTTTAGTACGGTGCGCCTTATGGTCGTGAAAATACGGTAAAATTAGTTTTATAAACATTAGAAATCACTTCCTAGTTAGCTTTTTTTAAACTTTCTATAACAGACCGAAATTGATACTTGCTTCAGACCTGCTTTTCTAGGCCCTTATATGCAAGTTAGCACATCCTAGATGATTCATTATATTTATATTTTCTGAATATGCATCTTAAAGATAGCATTGGCTAGTAGAGTTATCTTTTTGGTCTTGTTTTAGGGAATTATTTTTGGCTCATAGAGATAAAACAAAGAGACAACACAGAGATTACCTTCAGAAAACAAAAAAATCATTGTTGTGATTATTTTTTTCCCATATCCTAGCTAAGACCAGCAGTGCCTCCACCACCAAAGGTAACTCCATCTAAGGATTTAAAAACAGAGAACATCATCAACCTGTTTGATGCTGCCGCAGCTCCTGATATCAGTGTCACCTCTCCTACAGAGGTAAGTGAGCAGCTGCTCTCAATAAACTGTATAACAGCCCTTTAACTTCCAATTTGCAGGTCAGAACCTCTTATCATTATTTAGTATTCTCCCCAAAAAATCTATTCTATTCTATTCTATTCTATTCTATTTCCCTAACTCAACTAATTAGAGCCCCATTAGCCATTTACTGCTCCTGTTCCTGTCATTGTCAGTTTGACAGTCCCGCAGTCAGCAACCTGTTGGATATGGACCTGGACCCTTTCAGTGAAGCAACCAAAATCCCCACAACCTCTCAGGTGGACAATTCATGGCATGAACATAGTGATCTTAGAGACCTCTCCTGTAAGATGTGCCTTTACAAGAGATTTCACTGTCTATTCAGAATGCATCCAATTCCATTTTGCAGTATTTCTGATGGATTTGTCCAACCTCACATTGCTATTACCATTAAAAAAATGTCATCAAAACAAATCTCTTGGAAACTTTATTTTCCGTTACATAACACGCACTGCATTTTTTGCAAAATTGAAAGTCTACTGAAAAAGGTTTGCTATGTCTGAATAAAATGTGAAATCACTGGGTAATCTTGGCACAGTCTGAGGTTTTGCCTGCTATGCTTCTTTCCAAATACACTTAAAATGAGGTGGATGATGGCATGACTATCTTTAGAGACCTGCTTCTAGTGATTTCTTCTTTCTGCTTTGGCAGTACTTCCATGAAAAAAAAAAAATCAGCACGAACTCTAGAATGTAGCTGGTAATTGTATTGTCTATAGTACGGGACAAATCTGAAATTACATTAAAATAACCAAACTATTCCTGATTAACTACATCTACAAAGTATATCAATTATTTCAAACTATTTATCACTTTAACAATATCGTCCAAGCTGTTCATTTGAATGAGAGGTTAAAAATCTTAACTCAGCAAAATCTTATCACAGCAAGACTCAAGCAAGACTGTGATGTCATCACAGCAGAGTCTCGCAGGGGATGGATCACCTAGCCTGACGTAGTCCTACTCAATTCTAGTCAGAATATGAGTCTGATACTGCTCCATAGAGCTGTGATTATGGGGCGTGTTTTGAACGAACCAGGAAAAAAAATGCCTTTGCACTCAATTGGATAGACCTACAACCAATAAGAGCAACAGAGTGCGTGACGTTTGTTAAGCGACGCATAGTTGTTGTCAACAAAAATCAAAGCGTGCAGTTGCACGCCTAGAATAAGAAGATGAGCCTTGATCGCGTTTCTCTGTTCCTCTTTTAAAATTAATTTGCTGTCGATATCTTCTAGAACAGACCTAATAGCAGAATCTACTCACCTCAACTCTCCAGCGGCAGCCATTGTTGTTGTCACCCAAGAGCGCTTTGGTCACGTGGTTGATTACGTTACTGTTGATCATCTGTTCATCATCGTATAAAGCCCGCCCTGACAATTTGATTGGATCGCCAGAGAGTGGGCGATCATACTCGCGCTACTATGGAGCAATGCCAGACCGAACTTCCCGACCTCAAACCTTGTGGGCGGGACTAAGTTCGGAATGGCACCCAGGCTATGGATCACCCACTCAAGGAAATAAAAAAAACTTCTTACTGCATTGCAAGAAATTAAATTTGCTATGATGTAGATGATACTGTGTGGCAGTCCGAGAGGTGTGTATGAGTAACTTGCACTACCATATATGTTGTATGTTAATTTCCAATATTGTTTAGAGATGTGCACAGCTCTGCCAAAAAGGATTTGGTATGGTTTGTAAATAAAGTTGTGTTTTTTTGCACAGTTATGTAATAAAATTAGGATTGCAAAGAGCATAAGAAATCAAAATATGAAAGCAGAAATATTCAGAGTCTTGTACTGAATTAGACTGTCACCATACTTAGACACATTAGCATAAGAAAAAAACAATTAAACAGTAAACCGTGATAAAGTCATTTGGCTATCTCGTTCATAAACAATGGTGTCAGAACTATTTATCTTGATGGAACTGACACATTTTTGCAGAACATTCACAAGTTTTGAAGTTTGGACTTATTTTGTGAATACTGCTTTACCTTTTATGAAGATGTAAATAGTGATGTTTAAAATGCACCAAAGCAGTAGAGAATATATTTTACATTTTTGCCAATGGAGTTGTGTGAAATACAAAGTGAAAATTAATAGTAAATTTAAGAAATGTCCAGAAATATAAAACATTGCCTTTAAATTGTGTATTCACTTACTGAAATAGATAACGACAAAATGAATGATTGAGCAGTGGGACTATTGATTAATGAGATATTTATGAGATGCAGCTTAGCTTACAATGTTGTCAATATATTTGTTTACTTATTTATTTAGAGGTGTGGAAAAATAATGCAAAGATTGAATGATGTTTTGGATATGAAGAAAATTCAGTAATCGTCATTTTTAATTGTTGTTATTATTAGTAATAGTAGTAGTGGTCGTAGTGGTAGCATAACCCTCATGTAACCAAGTAGATCTTATTGAGATATAAAAAATATATATTTTGTTTTAGAGAGACCTGAACAAGGCTGGCAGCAGAGCAAATATAATATCCACAAAAGTAAATTGGTCAAAAGTACAATTCATTGTCCATTAAAGATATTTATGAACGGCCTTAAAAAATGTACAGAAACCAACTCATTCAACTTCAATTATTTGTGTGTGGTCTTAGGGATTAGCAAGCTCTTTTCAATTGCTTAGTTTAACAGGAAACTGTAAAAAAAAAAATCTTAATTTGTATATCAAACTTTACACAGAAAACCAAATCATTATTAGAAGTAGCTAAAAAAAAGTGCTTTCTGTCCTTCACTGGATTACCATATGAAGCCAAGGGAATACTTTGTCAGGTATGATGTTAATGATTTTAAACACATAGTTTAAAATGTTAACACTTTCTTATCTGTATTGCTTCAGAACACTCAGCTCTGATCACATTTTGCATAAAACATTTTTAGGTTTGCAATATTTAAGAGAATCATCTATGCTTGAGACCTACTTTAACTGCACCTTTTCTTTAGTTGAAAATCCACTAATATGGGCTTGAATTTTAAAGCATGGGTTCTGCAGTGGAAGTTTCAGATTAAAGCTGATAAAAAGAAGAGTTATTTAAATTATGTTTTTGTTTTTTTCTACAGCCTGCTAACTGGGACTCAGTGGTAAGCATAGCTTCAGCTGTCAAGAGGCTTTCAGAAAAATATAGAATGTTTTCATATTTAAGATTTGAACATTTTTGCATTCTGTAGCCATGAGTTTATAAAGATTGTTTACTCATACATGCATCACACAAAACCCTTCTTCACTCTGTTTCGTTTGACCGTTTTGCTCTCGATCCATCAAACATCTTTCATGTTTTGTTTTACTTTTTTTCCCCCAAGTTTGTTTGAGTGTTGTCTTTGTCTGCAGTGCTTGATGTGGCAACATAACACTGTGCAACACAAATTAAACTTGGGAGTTAGCTTGAGTCAATTCAGTTCCAAATTGGTTGATAAATGACAAACATGTTAAACCAGTTAAATGGGTGTCTTTACATTTCATATGCATATTTTGCAGTATTAATATAGTAAAATGCAGAATATATGAAAGTTTAACACACCATTCTGTATCACTGAGGTGTGAAAAGAAATTTGTAACTGAATCATCTCCCTTTTGGTTTTCCTTTGTATCCTCGTGTGTTCACATGTTATTGATGGTAAACATGTAACACTTACATGTGACCTCAATGTTCACATGTGGCATACATAGATTGTGTTTGTCATAAAAGCTTAGTGAAGTTGCTCAATTGTTCTTTAAATTGTTTTCCAATTATTAAAGAGCAGCTTCACCAAGCCTGGTGAGCCTTGTGACCATTAACTAACCTCTTTTTCAAATCCCTGCCGATGTAAAATAAATAAATAGATAAATACAGGGCTCTTGTATATCAGAACTTGAGGTGGAGAAATGTTCTGGAGTGTTCTGATCATGCAAAGGTCCTAAAATCCCACCAGCGATGCAAATATTCTGTATTTATTTTCTGCTTGTTACTTCCTTATTTTCCTAACCTTTGATTATAATTGTGCATTAACTGTAAAGGCTAATACTTTATGTCAGTAGTTCTTAGATTGTTCTGATTATTCCATTATTCCATCTTGACTGATCCTATTTTGGATTGCAAAACTCAGTTTTTTCTAAATCTAAATACTGTGAGTTAAGTGGAAGGTTTCTGGTATAATTTCTTTTTAATACTTATGAATAACCAACTTCTATGTATGTAAAGTATTAACCTCATTATCACTGTTAGATTTTTTTTTAAACCAAACCCATTTTGTGACTATTCAAATATACCTTAATGTTTGCAAAAAGTTGTACATCTGGATAAAATGAACATAATGTGCATACTGTTTTGTTGTTTCTCTAAAGTTTATACAATGTTCATTAGCAGCCTATAAATTACAGATATTTTCTTATTTATAGGCTTCTAGTTTGAAGGTATATAATAGAATACTTTATATAGTACTTTACTTTATTTACTTTATATAAGAGTATTTTTATTGAATTTCATTTAAGTCCTGTTGCAGTGCATCTAGAATGCAATTTTATGGCTACTGTTTTTTCTGCCTTTTTTTTCTTTTACAACATGCAGCCAAGCAATATTCTATAGGGCATACATATCCATTAATATTTCTCTAAGTATATAAAGAATATAATTTAACTATGTGATTTGTTTAGTTTTTATTTTACTTAAAACAATCTGTATTTATTTAAAACCGTATACAATTTTTTTGGAAACAGAACTACACCCCAACTAATATAAACCCTTAATATTTTCCTCTAATTCAAACATCCTACCTTCTCATTCATACACTTGCACTTAACATTATTCAACTTTCAGCACAAATTTGAATTGCAGCTGCTGGCGTTACACAAACCAAACAATGAACAATTTGTCTAGCGTTAGTAATCATTTCATCAGGTTGAATAATTTTAATTCTGCAGCTTTCGTTGAACATGGAATTTAATTTTGACTTTTGCACAAAATCTTTTGGTAAACAGTAAGGTTTGGATTACACTAATTAAAATTTTTATGTATTAAACTCCAAACTCTTAAAATATGCTAGCAGTATTTTTTTGCTTTACATTGCTTGTCCCTAATTTGATATTTCTGATTTTTGAAAATCTGTCAAATGTGCACAAATATTAAGTATTATCTTTTGACTGCTTGAAACCTGACCCTTACCCTTCAGCCTGAGGACACCAGTATCCAGGAAGAAGACACCCCAAGGCACTATGACCCTGTTGTTGCTGCAACAGAGGCCTGGGGTGATGATGGTACACAGCCTATCCGCTATGACCCCATAGCAGCAGCCACAGAGGGCTGGGGCGATGATGGAACCCGACCCATTCACTATGACCCTGTGGCTGCAGCGCAGGAGGGATGGGATGACAATGAGAGCCAGTCAGCTCAGCATGATACTGTTGAAGAGGCCCAGGATGGATGGGGTGATGATGTAGACCAGCCTGTCAAAGAGGAGCAAGCTGAAGCTGAAACACCCGCTGATGATGCTCCAGCTGATGTGGTTGAGGAGGACACCACCACAGCTGCTCCTGAGATGGATGAGACAGTGGGTCAGGTAACTCAGGATATGAAAATGGAGAGATGCATCTGGACGGAACAATGGATGCATCAGCCATTGACAAGGAGAAATGAGCATGCAGAAACTAAACACATGTTTGTTTGTTTTTTTGAAAATATATCATGACATGAAGTGCTTTAGGATGCATCTGGACCAGTTGCATAGATGCATCAATTGAAGTTAAAGAGTTCAGACTGAGAAAAAAGAAATGAGATAGAAAAAAAGATACATGATTCCTGATAGAACTCTGGAGTTCTTTCTATGCTAAAAACTTGGTATGCAATAGCTTTATACATACACTTGAAGAACAGATCATTTTACTCTGTGTGGTAGATTACCATGTAGACCTCTTTGCTTGTGTTTTTGTCTGTTTCTGTTTTGTCTGCGTCTTCACTTGTTCATTCTTTTAGTTTATTCTTCTTTCTTGTTCTTACCAATTTCTCCATTTGTAATCTAATTTTGTTTGCTTTTTCTGGTTTCAGGAGGAGTCTTTACCGCCAGCTGCAGCACCTGAAGGAGAAGAAGCTGTGACAGAGGAGGTGTGTTAAAAGGAATAAATCTGATTGTGTATCAAATAGCATTTTCGTATTTGGAGTAATATTTCTAGAAAACCTTTCCTTTTTTAAACTCAAACATGAATGTGTTTTATTGTTATTCCATGTATGAAGGACTCAGGATCAGACGCAATATATTTTAATGTATATTTTTAAGAATTCAAACTGAGAAAAATAAATTCATAAGTTAATTAAAGCTACAATATCAATATTAATATACAGATAAAAGTAATAATAATTAAAAAAAAAACATATTTGGAGTCTTATAATAGGATGTGAAACAGCTTAGGCAGAAAGTAGAGCTTCTCTGCACTGAGGAAAAGTAAAAGCTGACTTAGCGGAGACAGAAGCTGTGAAAAAAATACAGAGACTATGAACAAGACAGTTGTCTTAATAACAAAAGTTTACACAGTTCACAGAAACAGTTTCCATATACAAAGAAAAATAGAAAATCTAAAGAGAAAAAAAAATACTAAATGTACTGAATTACACTTAATAAATGACTAAATGTCCTTCCTCAACTTAAAACCAACCCTGATCCCAGGGATCATTAGGTCTCTTAGGCCCACTGATTTAGATCTCTGCAGTTTCATCACATAAATATCCTGACAAAGTACATTTGGCTTGTTGTTCTAAAATGAAAAGCTTAGAAAAAAAACATTGAAAATGTATTGAATATACACTATTCATCACAATCGTCCTGTGTTGTTTTGATGTAAGATCAGAACAGCCCTATTGTTTTATATATATATATATATATATATATATATATATAAATATATATATATATATATATATATATATATACATATATATATATATATATATATATATATATATATATATATATATATATATATATATATATACATATATATATATATATATATATATATATATATATATATATATATATATATATATATATATATATATATATATATATATATATATTTTTTTTTTTTTTTTTTTTTTAGAAAATGTCTCCTTTTACATGCCTTGTCAGCAATACTTTTGTCTTTTTGTGTCTTGTCTGCAGACTCCTGCTAAAGCACCTGAATCAACAGAAGACTTACCAGAGGCTGTAGAAATGCCCCCTGGTTTCTTGTTTAAGGTACTGCAAAAAAACAAAATTCAGACAATAACAAACACCCAATAAACAAAAACTACTTTTGAAAAGCTTATTGATATCAACTGATGTGTTAAAAAGGTTCAAGTGATGCATGACTACGCTGCCAATGACACAGATGAACTGGAGATGAAGGCTGGTGATGTGGTGCTAGTAGTCACCTTTGATAATCCTGATGAACAGGTACATGAGCTCAATATCGCTAAAATATTTATACATTTGCAGGCATGGTTCACACATCCTCATTATGGTCAGAAATATCTTTGGGGTATTAGTTATAAATCTAAACTAATCAGTCTCCAATGCACATCTTCAAAGCTTTTTTTTTTTCTTTATAACTGCCGGTATGTTCATCAGTTTGAACTTGCCATAATTTTGTTTCTATTTTTCAGTGTCACAAATATTATAAATACTGACTGAAATATTTTCACCCCCCCTAAAATTAGATTCGTTTGTATATTGCATTTTAACCACATGCCGTTGTGGCCATTCTCAACCTTTTCTCACAATTTTGACTAGGTATTTCTTGTCAGAAATGGTAGTTCTTTCGAAATGGAAGGTTTTCAGGAATATATCCACCTTTAAGGAATTGTTAGCAAATTCTCAATTTAGTTGTGGTCAATTATGATTTGGGATAAATGGAGACCCATTTGGAACCAAATTTTAATTGCTGATTTTTATCCATTTTGCAAAATGCAACTTTACCCTGGCAGAAAAAGGAATCCCACAGCATAATGCTGCCACTCTAATTTGAAAGCCTATTATTGAAACCTCTTAAAAGAGCTAACCTGCTTCTAAGAGATAACTTTTTCTCCTGATTATAAACTATCTATCTGGAGAAAATATGAATTAGATACATACTGGTATAGTTTTAAAGCGATGATATTTGGCTAATGTTCATGGTGGGTGTACCTACGGTTCTGACTGATACTTGATATGTGTTAACTTGCCAGAATACAAAAACAGTTTTGTCTTGTGTGTGTTTATTTTTGTAGGATGAAGGCTGGCTGATAGGACTAAAGCAGGACGATTGGCAGCAGAACAAGGAAAAGGCCACTAAAGGAGTATTTCCTGAAAACTTCACACAGAGGCTCTGAATGAAGGGCAATTTCTTTTGGTGTTACTCTGTTCCTCTTGCCTATTTAAGTCCTTCCCCTCTCTGCCCCCTAAACACTGTATCCTAACAAGGACTTTGGCCATATAAACAGAGCTGTGACAGCCCTGGATGAAGTCATGCGTTTCTAAGGTCTGCTCAACAGTGGATCTTTTCTTTTATGTTTCATTTTTGTTTCTCATGAAAAGATGTAGCCACACCATGGGTCTGTTTGCCATCATGCTACTCTGTATTTGAGCAGTGCGGCTCATTCAGGATAAAAAGTACTGATAGTAACTGATACAGTGGCTGCAGATGGACACCACTTCTATTAATTTATTCTATATTCAGATTGAAAATAGACTAACATTTTTTGGATGATGGAGTAGTTGAACAATCTTAAGAAAAACATTTTTTTCATAAAAAGTAAGTACATCCTCTTTCAATGGAGTTTTTTTTTTTAGGATCTGTCAGGATGCTACTTTTAAATTTTCAAGATTAAGGAAATAGATATTTGTTTCTTTTCTGGGTTTGTTTCTCTAAGGAAATAGAGAAACAAATCCCATTTATGCACAAACTTTATGTGTCAAGGTGTATAGAAGTTTAAAAAACACTTAAAAATGTTCCAATTTAACTTTTCTTTTTTTTTATACTATCACAAATCAATGCATCATAATTAAGAGCAGGAGGATTTTGTTTCTCAAAAAAAAAGAACAATAACTAGAATAATCTTAGATATTTCAGTTTTAATTTTTGTGTAAACGTGGTAGTGATGCTCAAAGAGTATTTCCAATTTCAAAACATAAAAAAACCCAATATTTTTAGGATTAGCTTCTGGTACATAACCTGTAGGAGGGAAAGAGGGCATACTTTCTTTTTAACAGTGAAAATTCACTTTAAATGGTTTAACAGAGAAAGAAATGGGGAAAAAGTGCTATTATCTAGCTAACCTAAAGGGCAAAAAACGTCACTAATAAGAATGCTCACAAAAGGAAAAAAAGTACCATTTTAGAAAATTCAATTTGTTCTCATCAATGCTAAAAAACAACAGCAAAAGCAAACAAAAAAACTCCAACCTCATCAGGAAAGATGTTTGTCTCGTTGGGGTAAATCTGTCTGGTGATTAACCTCCTCACACATTGCCTTCAGGACACGTCATGCAAATCCTATATTCCTACTTCTATTGTTTACTTGTGGAAAATGGACCCTTGGTTGTTGTGTTAGCTTAGAGCAGTGGCTCTCAAACCTGGGCCTCAGGGACCCCTGCTCTGCATTATTTAGATATGTCTCTGTCCCGGCAAGCCTGATTCAGATTAGGGCTCTTCCTCTGCAATCAAGTGCTACAGAAGCCTGCTAATCGTCCAACATTTTCTGGTGTGATGCAACAAGGAAACACCCAAAACATGCAGGGCCGGGGTGGCCGAGGATCAGGGTTGGGAGCCACTGGCTTAGAGTCTGTGGTGGCACAAATAGTATGATCCTGGTATTGAAACTTCAAAAAGTGATATATGCAGAAGCAGTTAAATCCAGAAAGACAACAGGAATCCAAAATAAACAATTCTGGTTTCCTAAAGTTAAGACCTCTGTAACATATTTTTTAATACTTTTGTGGAATGGTCTTGTCTTCATGTGATTCCAAATATGCGTTGCTCAGGCTTGCTATAACGCCACCCAGCATCACAGAGAAGCTGTTGCTGGTTGTATAATAGATGAGACTCTAAATATAATCCGATATATAACAACTGAGCCAGACTAACTCATGTAGAAATGTGCCGAAAACAGTTCCCTCTCTTTACATAGAGACTTCAAAACTTCGATGCAGATGTTTATGATTATGCACCAGAGCAACTTCTTTTATTTTTATATGCTGCTGAGCAACGATTACATATAGCCTAATGTAACTATGTTGTTATGATTGCCAACTGAGGATGATCTGGAGTATCTTGTACTTATCTGGAGCTCACTGCTCTCAGTGTAGTTGCATACATATAGAACTAATCTAGTCATTCATTCAGACTCTAACATAAAAGTTTCAAATCTCCTTAGATTATCAGTGTGTAAAAGGTGCAAGGGAGAGTGTCAGTGGGCATGTGTGTGTGTTACAAAGTGTGTGAGAAATACAAATGTTTATCTATAAGAAAATGTTATTAAAAATACCACCTACTCTTAAAGAAACAATCGTATCAATAGGAGGGTTTTTAACGACAGTACCGAGGCAAACATATTGAATCTTTTTCCACTGGCTGGTATTATGGTTCCAGGTGTTACAGTGCATTTGTTGTTTATAAGTGTAATTTTTTTCCAAGCTGTGATGACAGATACATATTCTAAGAAGACATTCATATCTGTATGTGAGTAACTGTGAGCATGCTGACTTTCCATGTGTTGTTGTGTGGACACCCTTAATTTAAGGCAGTGATACTTGAGTCACTTTTGAGGCAGTTGCGACAAGATATGTCTTCTTTTTATTTTTTATTTGTTGTTGTTTTTTTATGACTACTCTTGGTGAGAGAGACGGTATGGGCATTACATGGGTTTTTATTTCAATTTTTTTCTCATAAGTTTGTCCTTTTCCATCTGCCGTGCCTCAAAATGTTTCTACGTATCGTGGTCCAAAACCAAGTGAATTGCAGGGGAGGCAGGACTCATAGAGGGAAAGTTAATGCAACCAGACTCAGGTGCACAGATTATTCTTTTTTTTATATATATATCTATATACTTTTCAGTATTTTAGCCACTGTGGATGTGCATTATTTTTCCAGGGTGTATATGAAAAAAAATGCATAAGAGAAAAGTCACTTACATATTTGGGTAGATAATCATATTTTGTTTGAAAATTTTGTGTATGGATTGGAGTGTTTAACCTGGGTCTGGTTCTGTCTCCAGCTGTATGGATCAGCCTCTAATGGTGATATCTGGGATATGAGAAAAAGTTTTTTTTTCCTGTTCCTTAATGACCAGTAGTAATAAAGATGACTTAGAATCTGCTTTACTGTTTTTAGTTTCCTTTGTCCTGAATGCGGCCATGCCTAGAACAACATGTATTCTTTTCTGTTACTTTTTTTAATTAACCATGTTTTAAACTAACTGATTACTTGCGCCGTTATACCTTACAAACATATCAACCCTTCTTGAACTTTTTCACAATTTATAAAGCTATAAACCTTAAAATTCTTTGCATATGGCAGATCAGCTCAAGATCCTGTCATAGCGGTTTAAAAGTTCCCCTTTAGGTTAAAAACCAGCCGAATTCAGCAAAGCATAAAAGTCAGCCATTAAAGTTTCAGTCAAGGACCCATCATGGAAATGAGAACTTTTTAAACACTAATACTCTAGTGCATCATTTAGAAGTGCAAGGTTCATCACATGTTTTCTTTTTTCTTTTAATTTGCCTATGTAGACAGCACCTCTGAGACAATACCCATAATTGCCAACTTTCCAAATTTGTTATCTGACTAATTGGATCACTGATTTCTCCCACTGATATCTGGATTATTCAGTGAAGGAAAAAAGTAAGCTGTGTGGAATATATGTCGGAGTATCTGGTGACTGGGTTGCCAGATACCTTGACATATAAAAGCTTACAAAGCTAACTTTTCTGTACACTCATAGATGTATCTGCTGCCATCAAATTAAACTGTTTGTTCGTAAAGTCGCCATTTTAAATAATTTATCTTTCTTTGATTGCAGGAATTTGAAATTTAAGTAGCTACAGCCACTTTTCTTCATTGCAACTGCCAATTAATTCTTTAGATGGTGGCTATCAGTGGTACACTTTTTAGTTTGATGTGAAATACAGCATCCTAAGTGCATTGCAGTGTCACTGGCTTATTGTTTTATTTTTTCATTGTCCCTAAAAATCACAAATTTAATGTCAAAGAAACAAAAATTTCAGGATATGGTTTCTTCCACGTTTAAAACACGAACAATTACCTCATGGGTCGATACACCAATGAAAACTAATCTCCCTATTTTTCACAATCCAATGGATTTTAAAACCATAAGTTTGTACAGTTACAACTGCAATTTGCGGTAAATCTTTTGTCCAGTTTCTTAGTAAGATAGAAGAGGTTTTTTTATGTCCTACCACAGATTCATAACTGGACTTTTGACTGGACAATGGCTGAGTCCCTCTAACCACAAAATATCCTCTCTTTGAAACTGTTCCACTGCAGTTCTGGTTATACTGTAGGTTTAGGGCCGTTGTTGTGCTTGAAGGTGATGTTGAGCTCTGTTGTCAAGTATTTTCTAGCCTCAAACAGGCTTTTAACCTGCATTTTCTTCCATTTAATTCACCCTCATCATGTTTTACTGTAGGAATAAATTAATTTGGCGTGATACAGTGGTAACTTTCTGCCACAAAGGGTATTTTTATAGTCAAAAACTACAACACTGGTATCAACTGAGAAGAAACTTTTGTTTTAAATTTTTTTAGCCGCCCCCTGCTCTATATATTTATTTTGGCCAATTCTGGATTTATGTCTCATCTAGTGCTGAAACTAAAGATTATTTTGCAAATCAATTCATGTGTTGATAATTTAGCAAAAGGTTTCTTAAAGGAGAATTCCGGTTTTTTACATTTTAAGCCCATTTTCTGTAGTGTCCAGGATGAAATCGAATGATCGACACCAAAAGTTTGACAATTGCTCCTGTCTCTGCTTTTTGGCTCATTTAGAATCCACCCCTGGCTGCTTCATAATGGCTGCCATAGTGCATGTCAGATAATGTCCTTAAAACAACCTTAAACATTCTTTTTTTTAAATATGCTACTCACCGTGTCGTCAGCGCTGTTCAATGACGTTCCAAAAAAAAAGTTTCGTGAAGAAAAAACGTTCCTGTAGTGTTTTATTTAGCATTTTGTAAATCCCATTGAGTTCTGTTGGAATAGTCAATATTCCCCTGCCACCGGAAACGGAAATTGGGCCTGTTTACACAGTTGTAGTCTTTTCGCTTCACTCTGCGTACTCCGACGTCGAGGTGCTAACGTCTCTGTTAAACACTTTAAAAAACTCTGAAAATGGAATACGAAAGGTGTATTCTTCATTCTCGACGTCGGAGTACACAGAGTGAAGCGAAAAGACTACAACTGTGTAAACAGGCCCCATTTCCGTTTCCGGTGGCAGGGGAATATTGACTATTCCAACAGAACTCAATGGGATTTACAAAATGCTAAATAAAACACTACAGGAACGTTTTTTCTTCACGAAACTTTTTTGGAACGTCATTGAACAGCGCTGACGACACGGTGAGTAGCATATTTTAAAAAAAGAAAGTTTAAGGTTGTTTTAAGAACATTATCGGACATGCACTATGGCAGCCATTATGAAGCAGCCAGGGGTGGATTCTAAATGTGCCAAAAAGCAGAGACAGGAGCAATTGTCAAACTTTTGGTGTCGATCATTCGATTTCATCCTGGACACTACAGAAAATGGGCTTAAAGTGTAAAAAACCGGAATTCTCCTTTAAAGAAGACTTTTTCTGAAATTAAAAAAGTGAAAATAAAACTTTTCCAAAAACTTGAATAGAGCATATTGACAGACAAGAATTATTTTTATCTTAAATGTTAACACATTTTTTTTGTACAATCTTGGTATAACTGCTGCTCAAGGTAGTTTGCTCTGTCAGCAAACGGCATGTTTTAGAGTCCATACACTCCAATGAATTATTTATCGATTACTAAACTAGTTGGTGGTTATTTCAATAATCAATTAATCACGATTAATCCGATTAATTGTTTCAACCCTAGTCTTAGGCATTTTGTTGCTTCTCTAACTACTTATATCCTGGTCTAGAGTAGCTTATTAGTTTCAGTCATTAGATGTCTCTTTTTAGATTTTCATTGGAAGCACAATCTTTCAATTTTTAGCTGATAGATTTAACTTTACTTTAATTTCTGACCTCTCTACAGGAAGCTTTGGCTTTCACAAATCTTTGTTAAAAAAAATAAAATAAAATCAAGGTGAAATATGAAAGCCAATACTTGCATTAAGTTTTATGTAGGGTTTTTTAGTGTAAGTTAAAGAAGACTGCTTAAATAGCATGCCACACTAATTATAACATTTAATTCATATTCATTCAGAACAAAACCAAAGCTTGTGTTCGTAACACGAGATGGGAAAATTTCAGATTTGCAGGGGATAGCACTTTGCTACTTTTTAAATATTTGCAAATATGTGTAGTTCCAGCAGAGTGTGCTGTGCTCAAAGATTAACTTTCCATCCTGAGGGAAAAAACAAAACAAAAGCCTGTATCATCTCAAGCAGGAAAGGGTAGCTTCACTTCATGCTGCTGTCCATGGTACTGAAACCAACAAGCAGACCACCCTTCAACCACAGCCATCCTTGCTCTGTCTTTGTTGTGCTGGTTACAGTAATGCATCATTATTTGGGGAAAAGAAAAGATATAAATTGTTTGAGCTTGTATGACATATGTACCAAAAAAGCCTTTCTCATCTGGAGAGGGAAAAAATAAATAAATGTAAAAACTACCACAAAAATAAAAAAAAAGTAATCACACATTACTTTAGTTTGCATTCCAAAAAAAAAAGAAGGGAACAAAAAAGACTGGACACGATCAGTTATTTAAAACATTTATGTGTCAAATGCAAAACTATTAACAAACTTGCCAAATATAATAATACATACAGCTTTTTCTAAAAATAGATCTTTAAATAGTTTTCCAATAGCTTTAATATACATATCTGACAATATTTTTGAGAAGTCTTAGAAAATTTCTTTGGAGTTACATGATAATGCATTGTGTGTTTTCATTAAGCGTTCTTATGTCAACACCAGAAATAGTTTAGGCAATCTGAAAAAATATATATTAGATATTTGTACATTTCTATACAGTTCTCAATAAAATTAACGTTTTTTATGATAACAATGTACTGCTTCAATATGAGTGTTTTGAATAGATGAAGCACAAGAATATACATATTGCCTTTATTAAAATACAGACTTTTTACTTTCCACCTATTGTAATAATTACTACTATTTAAAAAGATGCATAGAAGATAGTTAATACAGTAGTTGAGTAGAGCCTGAGTGATATTACTGACCTGAAAACCCTCAAATAATGAAAGAAAATCTCTTTATAAAACACCTGATAAAAAAAGATTGTAAATAAAATATGTGAATAAGAAGGAGATAAAAAGTTCTTTAAACTGATGGAAGACTGGAAACAAGTAAAAAGATGGGCAGTTTTTTTTGTTTTTTATTTACTTGGAAAGAGAAGTGTTGTGCTTTTGTATAAGCCTACAGTTCCTGCCATATTTGCTCTATATAAGAGTTTTACGTTTAAGTTGACTTGATTTAAAGGTATAGTAGATGTTATTTTTCCAGGTGGATCATTAAAATAAGTGGTTCTCCTAATTGCCAATCATTCTGGTGATATGTTCACATGAGGTCGTCCTACATGCTAGTCCCCAATTTCACTTACCGGTGGTGAGCCTGATATAGTGGAAAACTGCAGACTGCAACTTTTAAATAGAGCGTGCAAGAGGTACAGGGTTGTCCATGTGCATTTATTTTATTTTTTTTGATGGAGAGGGTGGGTCGTTTCAAAGATTTGTGAAAATCCTCCACTATACCTTTAAGATAAAACTAAAACAAAAGCTCTAGATTTAAAAACGATTGATAAAAGAAACCTTTGTAAGTAAACCTTTAATTAATTCCTATTTAGGATTAAGTGTATAAATATCTATTTACCGGTACATATAAAAGCTTCATAAACTTGTTCCAATCTTCCTCTTACTATTCATCAAATATTTATGCATTTCCATTCTCTTTCCAGTCTCACATAATGGGGATAAAGGTTAAATCTAAACAGACAGTACAGCTGGTGACAGTAAATGTAAGAATATAAAAAAATGAAAGAAAAATTTGGTTTTAATATGAATAAGAGCTTTTGTTGTCAGTCTTCTGCTATCAATGCAATGGAAATCATTCCTCTCTTAATGTCTAAAACAATGACAGATTTAGATTTGTAAAAGTACAACAAATTCAGGCATTTGGAGTGAGTAAAAAATATGTGTATGCTTTAAATCCGTTTTCATATAAATACAGTTGTGCTTTTCTTCATTGTGCCCCTGCTTGAAGATTACATCATCCTGAAATGTCTCCTTCTTCCTCGCTTAATTGTCACTGGTCAGAAGCCCAAGGGGTGGAAGTGTTCAGTGCCCAGTAGCACCTTTCCCAGCCACTGCAGAATCAAGGGGTACCAGTGCACCCCATCATTTTGCACTTGTGAAGGTCCTATCATCCAGTAAACAAGTCTCAATGGAGCCAAGACCCAGTGGGACAAATAATGACTGTCCACAGCAGCGTAGCAAGATGCTAACACGCCATTCACCACTATAGAGCCATGCTGAGTAAGAGGAGCATATAACCCAGTGCTTGTCAGCTCCTCGACAAAGGTCACCACCGAGAGTTTTGGACGTGAATTTGATCTGCCAGAAGATGAAAACACACACTGTCCAGGCTGGACTTCACTGGCAAAAATGGTCCTCATACCTGCTTCAGCTTCCCTCCTCTGCCCAAAGAAAGCAAAACTCATGGCTTCTTCAGACGGTTCTCCTCGCCCTGACCTGTTGGATCTGTGGGCACAGTCTGCGACAAAAATCAGGTGAGCAGCTGTGAGAGTAATGTTATGTCCCCCGTCTGTTCTGATAACATAGAAGGTCCTTGTTGCATTGGGCTGGCGATCCAAAAAGGACACAATGGGGCTGTAGAGGAGCGCAGCTTTGACGTCTGTTGAGGAGGATGCCAGGACACGGTCTCCAGGGATAAGGTCACGCATGTGTTTTATGTGTCCGCCCTCAGTGATGACCTGAGCATCGCCAGGGAAACAACCCCCTGTTTTAGCTGCAACGGAGTGCTCTGAGGGTGAGAAAACAAAAAACAAAAAAACAAATCAGTCTTTTTATTTCATATAAATCTGACATTGTGGTCATTATTGCATGGTTTAGTTTGGTGTTGAAAGGAGTGAGATAAAATATGGGTAATAGAAATAATTTCAGTTGAACTCAAACAGTTTCACTCCAAAGCTCGAACTTTGTTCGCTACACCTGAATGTTATTTCATGTCACTGAGTGATCCATAAAGAAGGTGAGACTTTGACACATACTCGAGAACAACGTTATCTTGGCTGGATCATTTGGAGGATTGTTAACATTGCTATGCAATATGACTCAGGGTGAAACTATTTGTTCTTTGTCTGCCTTTGGGCTCTCTCAGTGTGACTTGAAGTCAAGTGCATGACCATAAACAAAGTTCAGAGACACATGTCCTTGTTAAAACGCATATTTTTTATGAGTATTGCTCCCAATCTTACCTATTTGGTATATCTAAAAAAAAAAAAATTAAATAAAAAATAGTACCCATCTGGAACTAATTAAATTTTCTTTAAAATTTGAAAAAAGTGAAAAATTAACACAAATACTCTAATCTAAAATGAATTTCAAAATGAACATGGTTTATTCATGATAACAAAGCCTGTAAAAATGGAAAAAATCCAATCTCTCAACTGTTCTATTAAACATTTTGTGTTTTTGAATAAATGTTCAAGGAAAATCTCTTCATCTATCTCCAAATGGCACAAAGGATTATATCATTTTGATAAATCATTAATCTAGAAGAAACAAAGCAGATTTATTTTTAGATATAGTGTACATGTAAACAGTCACATTTTTGTAACAATCTAAGTATTATTGTATCATACTGTTTAAAAGGCCTGAGACCACACTGTCTTGATAAGAGAGAAGTGAATAAAAAAAAGGCATAAGGATTATTATGTATCAAGTTTAAAGTCTGATCCTGAAACTGCTATTGTTCTTCAAATGCTTGTTCTTGAAAGGCAGTGTTATAGTTAAAAATGAAATGTTTTATTGGTACAAAGGAAGAACTCTTGTTGGCTAATTTTAGGCTTTTTTTTTCTTTTAGTCTATTAACTGCATACTTTGACTTTAATTGGTTGGCTAAACATGTGGCTATGAGAAAATGTGTTTTCTGTGAATGTGAAGTAAAAAAAAACAAAAAAAAGAACATCAGTCTAACAAAATCAACCCAATCAACACAAATTTGTCAGTGTTTAGATCTTTGGAAGTTTTCTTTTTTTCTTCTTTTTTTTGTATGCTACATTTTTTGTTATTTTATTTCTCAGAATTTCTTTTCCCATTGCAGATGTATAGTATGTAAAGTAATCTGTATCTTTCGTCAAACCCTGTCTGCTTAATTACACAGTTTCAAATTTAAAGTGAAGGAACTCCAAACCTGGAGCAAAATATAAACCACCACCACCACCACTGGTCTGCCATGGGCAAGCCAAGGCAGGGCTGTCCAGATGTGCTTCTTACTCAAATAGACAGTAAAAAAGAGAGCCACATATCCGTAGAGGTAGAGGCAGTCCTATGAGAAGCTATTTGCTGAAACTCTAATCGGACCCAACAGGCAATTTCGTGAATATTCTTCAGACGTTAATCCAGATATACAGATTATCTGTCATTAGTCACATTAAAACATTTTTTTCTCTCCTTATTTCTACCGTGATCTTTCATCACCTCAGAAGTATGACTAAAATCACTAAACTGCATTCTTAATAATTATATTTTTTCCTTAATTCTTGAAAACCTTTATGCAGTTGATCACCTTAACTTTTAATTGCATTTCTGTATTAATTCATTTATTAGGCTTGCTTTTCCTGCAAAGCATTAATGAAAGGCAGACCAAGACACTTTGGCTTCGGATATGATTTCTGATACATTTCCATGCTTATTCTTTCAATAAATGTGAAATAAAACTAAAAAGAGACATGATTTTTCTTCCTATTAAGGACAGTAGTTTTAAACTCAATGGAAGCTTCGACATTTTTAAACTTTCATTTCCTCTGTAGCTACATGCTTCCTCAGTATGAGGTATTGCAGCAATGTAAAATGACTCAGTTTATTTCACTGTTACTTGCTTGTTCAACGACAACTGTCACTATGTATCAGAGGCCAATACAATTATATACATTTTCTAAGATCGATAAAACTTTTTACACCACCAGGAAAAACGTAACGTGCCTAAATTGTTTGTGAACCAGAATCAAACTTTAATTCAAATATATGTGTACTGTATGATTGAACTAAATCTACATTTTTTTTATTTATTACCCTGAGAGGATATCTGTTTTCAACTACTGTTATTTCTTTTTCTTCTCTTCCTGGCCTTAAATAATATACTCTTCCTATTTTATGTATTTTGGTGCTACCAAATTTATTTATATAAGCTAAATGATAGAAAAATAGCAATATGCCTTTTTAAAACCTTATTTACAATAAAAAAATTGCATATTATTGGAAGAAATTGAGGTTGTTTTGGACCCAAATTACCAAGAGTAGTGCTGACATATTATCAGGAGATAATCAATACTCAAGATCAATCGATACTCAAGGACACACATGGAGCAGGCAACTATTAACAGGAGGCTCCAAAGAAGAGGAAACAGAAGACAGGAACTTGTACTGCGTACAGAAGGGGATGAAATAAGTAACATGAAAACCAGGTGAATAGAATCAAAGGAATGTAGAGCAGCTGAGGCTGAAATGCTCAAAAAATACCCTAAAAATGTAACCATTGGAAATCAAAATCAACACACCTGAGAATCATGAATTTTTTTAGTAGAATTGTCTCTTATACTGTACTGTATTACTTAGTTCCAATTATTACGTAATTTTTCAAAAGCTGACTACAATTTGTTTTTTTGGCTTTGCTCATAGTGTAGCAGCCATTAAAATGGCCCTTCCCAGTCAAACGCTGGCAGCTCACTTCCCTGCAACTCCCAGCAAAATCCCCTCAAACTTCCAGTCACTAGAGTGACCCCTTCATTCTACTGGCCGTAAAACCTTTACACATCTGCCAACTCATGTAATCATTGGCTTAGGATCATTGCTGTGACGACCACTCCAAAACACTAACTCTGTTATCATTAGGCCACTTTAAAACACATTTATTACTATGATTAGGGTCATTGTCCATTGAACGTCTTACGTTTAGCCCAAGCTTTGACTATTTTCAATATTTACATAGTCAGTAAAGTAGCTTCATCTGTTCTGTTCCTGTTTGGCTGTGACACCATCTCACAGGAAAATGTCAGCTATGCTGCTGCCATCAACGACTTTGTTTATAGTTGTTGATACTTAGCCTGTTTTCTCTGACTGTGACTAACTGTATGCGCTCTCTTTCATCCTCTGAAATAGGAGCTGGCTCAGAGCTTTTCTGCCTGGCTGTGTGTTTCCTGGACAGGGCCTGTCTGTGGAGCTGGTTGACAATTACCTTTTGTATATCTGCTTTTTTCTGTATCTCTGCTTCTGTCTCCTTGAACCCCAGTCAGCCTTGGCAGATGGCCGCTCACACTGAGCCTGATTCTGCTGGAGATTTCTTCCTGTTCAAAAGGAGTTTTCCTCTCCACTGTCACTACATGCATGCTTGGTGTGAGGGATTTCTTTCGAGTCAGTGAGTCGATGCAATCAACTGGTTTTCCTTAGATAGAAAATTATGAACCAATCTGACTGAATGATCTGTTTGAATTGTCTCTATAAAGTGCCTTGAGATCATATGTGTTGTGAATTGGCGCTATATAAATAAACTGAATTCAATTAAATTAAATTACAGTCTTTACTCATTCACGTCTTTTGCTGTCACAGGCCATTTTTCCACCTCCATACTTCTTAAATGGTGAGGTGTTCTCCAGTTTGCAAGCTTCTCCCATTTTTTCAGAATGGAAAATTAGTTAATATAGAAAAACTGTATAACTATATAGGGAATAAAACGTCATCTTAAGTTATTTGCTGTTAATTTTGGGACTCAGAAGATTTGAAACAATTCTGTTAATCCTAACTCACTGAGCCAGAATATGCAATAATGATGAAATGAAAAAAAAAGCAACTTTTTATAATATTGCTAATTATATAATTATCTGGTTTCAGTTGTATTTAGGGTTTTCAAAAGTAGAGATACTCCAAAGAGTATTGATACTCAGATGTTGCATCCATATGGAATAATAATCTAGCATTACAAATTGTGAATTCTAGATTTCTTAGATTTTATATGTACATTAAACTAATATACAGTACCCTTAGACATTTGAAATATTGACATTTTCATTGTATTTGTCTTTATTTGCATACCCATTTAACCAGCATTGGTGATTCTTCTGAGAAGGCAAGTTCCATGTTGAGATTTTAAAATGTGTTTCCTTCTGTTTTATAAAATATTTTTTATGCCTTAAATTTTTTTTCTTTTTCCTGTCTAATAATGGGCGTGTAACAAAAGTAATTTCCCTCTGGGATTATTAAAGTATTTCTGATTCTGATTCTGAATTACCAAGCATCAAATAATTTCCTGGGTATAGATATCAAGTTAAAAATTTTAGCATCATGTCTATGCCAGTTATATTAGTAAATAAATACAGTTATTTTGCTATTTGTTTGGATTCTGTTTGGCCATAATCATCACGGCCTGCACAATATACCCTGGTTAACTCTGCCTGGATTAATGTTCCCTTTAGGATGCAGTGAGATGAGGTGGCAAGAAAGCGCAGTCGGCAAGAGCTAATGGATAACCAGCTGATTGTATCACTGCAGTTAGAGCACAGACCGAGGTCAGGGAGGCAGGAAGGTACACAGACTCAGACGTGGTTTTAGATACTGTTTGGATTGCAGAGATTTAAACCAAATGAAATCATAAATCTTGCTTCTCATTAGCTAAAAAATACTGTTGAATCAGATTGAAATAAGAAATCAACAAAGTATAAATGTGTATACAATATTGTGCTTGTATGTGTGTATGTGTGCTCTAACAGTGTCAGGCCAATTTCTAAGAGGACCCACTGCTCCTTTTGGAATACAAAGACTTGATATGTGTGTTTCTGTGTGCGTGTGTGTGTGTGTATACATGTGTGTGTGTGTGTGTGTGTGTGTGTGTGTGTGTGTGTGTGTGTGTGTGTGTGTGTGTGTGTGTGTGTGTGTGTGTGTGTGTGTATGTGTGGTGTGTGTGTGGGTGTTTGGGGGGGTCTGTATGTGTGTGTGGGAGGCTTGTCTTAAGGCTGTCCTAAGTCAGCCAAATATTTGTCCAAGGTGTGTGTGTGGGTCTGTAAGCTTGAAAGCTGCACAAAAAGGAGGACTGTGATAAGATTCAGATAAGAGATCTGAAAGAAACTCACTGGAGGCAAAGCAACGGCAAAAACAAAGAGAGAGTTAATCATCTCACAGCCTACTAACCTAGGTGGACTGCTAGAGTGTGGATTGGCACTAAATAACTGGTGGTACCAGACGTCAGTATATGGGTTTCTAAAATGTCTCAAAAGTTTGATTAAGAGGAAGTGGAATGCTGACACTCATTGTTTGTAGAAAGACATAAACTCTTAAGTCATCCATGATGAGATTTGTAAATTGTATGGCAAAAGTAAATAAACTGTAACAAAAACACTATCTGGGAATCTAGATTTTACTTCAAATTGGCACAAGATGCACATATATTCTTTTGTACTTTTGCTTTTGCTCTTATGCTTTTGTACGGTGAACTTGAGTGTCCAGAAAGGCGCCTTTTTAAATAAAATTTATTATTATTAATATTATTATTATTTGCAAAAATATTGATGCCCCTTGACCTTTTCAGTTTTGTTGTCTCGTGACAACCACTATCTTTAAAATTCCTTTTTCAGGACTGTATCTCACATACTAACAAAAATCACCGGTGAAGAAAAAGGAAGTTTATACTTTATTTTTTACATAGAAAGATCTTAACGGTGTGCTGTGAGTTTGTATTATTAGGTCCCAGTGATGAAAATCTTTCACTGCTTTTACAAATGGAAGTTGTTTGAGTTCTTTTTGTTTAAATTAGGTCCTTTCTCTACACTTTTTATTGTAAAACAGCTAAAGTTCAGTCAGAGTGAATTGAAAACACAGAAGTTGAGATCTTGGAACTTAAATTGAATTTAGCTCTGGTCCTTGACAGTGTTATTCAGTTCTCAACGACAGTTATTCTGCATCTTTTGGATATATCCATTCTTCAGCACACCTGAATAATATGGCTAAATTCCCTCTTCAGCATACCATTTAGCTTTGCAGAGGCCTACAAACTATTCATTTAATTAATGTGTGTGGAAAAGGGATCCACCTAAATGTTGCAGGATAGTAGAACTTCAGGACTTGAAATCAGCTTGAAGTCATCAGGTGAAGGTGATGCATTTATCCAGTCTCAAGCCTGCAGCCTCTAACATATTTTCTACCTTGAAGTTGCCCTGGACGTACAGTAACTCTATACACTCTACCTTCAATTCTAGCCAGTTCTAAAGACCCCATTGAAAAAGGAAATCACACATCGTGATACTACCAACATTTTGAGAAACTGGCATTAGAGAGATCTTCCATATAGGCAAAAAAAAATGTATATAGGCTCATGTAACTAAGGAACCTTTTCCTATATTTCCTCTAATTCTTTCATGGTGTGAATGGTGATGAAGTGACTTTGAAGCATTTTTGCACAGGAATTAAGGTGTTTCAGAGCAAATGCTTCAGAGCAAATGTTCATGAAAATAAATATATATACATCATATAGACTTCTAGTGTTAAGGTTAAAGGGCAGAAATATTTTGCCACACACTGTATGAATACTTGAGCCATACAATAAGGAAGGATTTGTATTTAGGATAGGTGCTCCATATAATCTGACAAACTAAATCTATGATGAGACCTGAAGATAAAATCAGGGTGCATAAAAAAAAGACCACAGGTGCACATTATGTTTGATTGGTTCCCAGTAGGCCTACACACACAAACACCCTCACAAAGTGATAACACAGGGGCTCAAAGGGATACTACATAAGAAGACAGTCACCCCACAAGGTATCTAGCTTTAGCTGTGATCACAACAGAGGAGGACATATTCAAATATAAAGATTTCTTAAACTGGTCTTACCTGACTTGACGCTACAGTGAATGTGGGCTTTGGACTCGTAATAGACCCAGTCAAATCCTGCCTCTACAGCCAAGCGGGCCAACATGGCGTACTTATTTCTGTCCCTGTCAGGAAAACAATGGATTACTGAAACCGAATAAAAATACAACAACAAATAAATGTCAAGAAAGGAATTGAGATGTCCAGTTAAGCAGGTTAAGAAGGTTTGCTAAAGTCCTCAGTATAGTGATATGGTTAATAGATCACTACTAATTTAGAATCACACAGTGTATAATTTTAGGTGCTCTTACCTATCTGAGGTGGTGATATCCACTGCACGCCCCTCATAGTGTAGAGAGTCTGTTGAGTGATGGCCATCCTCATCCCATCCCTCTGTTACTCTGAGCTTCACACCTGGCCACATGTTCATCACAGAGATGGCCAAAGAGTTTAGCTTGTCTTTACACCGCTGGGTGAGACAAAGAAAAAGGAAGATACTGTATAAAATCAGTAAATAAGCTAGTTTATCTGCAATTTGGTTCACTGCTTTCACATAGCACATTTCTAAGAAAGTTAATGCAACGCTTTTCAACTTTTAGCCACTGGAGGTGCTAGGCTTTAACGGCAAAGTTTAGTCCCCCTGAATGTGATGCTGCACTGTCGCAAAATTAAATAGCCTCCGTCTGTGATTTGGAATCTGATAGACAAACAGCAAAATGAGAAGTGATGTATTTACTTGTTCAGACAAACCAATATTCACCCCTCTAGAGTGAATCCTTCATCAGACAACCAAAAGTATGTCTAATAAGGTGTCATATCTATTCTACTGCGAACTACTTTTAGCTTAGTTAGCTCTAGTATTTAAGGAGAACCCAATGGCCAATACTTGGCACACTGCTATGCACAAAATGCTGTATAACGACCTAACAAAGTAATTTAATAGATCCAAACATGAGCCAACACTTGGGTCAAAAGTTATGTTTAACAAATTAGCCAGACATATATCAACCAAAATGATATACTTGTAAAATTATACAAATGTGTCCAAAACAATCTAGTTATAGAGAAAAGTTTAGATTCAATGAAGTGCCCCTATCCTGCATGTTCTGTGTCTCTGTTAAAGCACACCTGATTTAAAAAATTTCACGACCTCTTCTCCTGACATCAAGTGCTGCAAATGTTTGTTAATCACTCATTTATGCAAGTCAGGTGTGGGGCAGTAAAACTACATATAAAAGATGAAGGACAGAAGAACCAGAGTTGGGAAGCACTGAGGTAGATTCATTAATATTTGATTATAAGTATAATACATAGCAGTGGAATTTAATTAATAAATGAAAGTTTACTTATTGATCAAAGGGCTTGTAAAGAAAGTTAAATTAATGTAGAACCAGTAAATATACTGAAAATAAAAGAGAAATTAAACTATGAAATTATAGATAAAATGGTAGTAAAATTCACTTACAAGCTGGTGAAAATAATCTTATCTAAGACATGAATTAAAAAAACATTGCTCTGAGTAAATGTCAATTGAAAAAATAGGGTGGTGTTTATAGTGTACACAGCTAAGTATGGTCTTACATCCCTGGTTTTGGTTTTGAGTCCGTCTCTGGCAATGTTAAACAGTTTCTGGTTTTGGAAATTCTCAGACTTTAAGCTGAAGTGTAATGGTGTTTTTATTGCCAGTTTTCTCTCTACGGATTCATATTATTTTTCTTTCAGTTATTTTGCTGAAAATGTCAGAACAGAACAATTCTCTTTCACAGGAACAAGCCTGAAGGAGAAACAGATTTGGCAGGAGCAATATTACAAGTTTAGTTTAAAGTGACAACTGATAACATGTTATCTACTGCACGGAGTCATTGAGTTTGCAGCTATCCCTCATTAAGACCAAGCACAAAGGGACAGTGGGGCAAAAAAGAATTTCTGAAACTCTCTAGCACAGCCTTGCTCACCATGAGTGGGCAAACGCCAAAAAATAGTTGTAAATTATGAAAACAGATCCATTTGACAAATTCAAAAACAAAACAAACAAGATGCACAGGTTCTGTGTTTTACATTATTATTTACATAACAGAAGTATCATCTCTTTGAATGTCTTGGTCCAGAAAAGAGGGATTATACATAAAAAGTCAGAGCATTTGTTTTGCGAAAAAATAGGCAATAAGTTTAGTTTGTCTACTATTAAGCAATACCAGTCAGTCCATATAAAATATAATTTTCAAATAATATGAAAAAAGCTGAAAAATCACCAAAAAGAAAAGGGTTCTGCTTAGAAACCAAAAAGTTGAGGGTTTAATAACAGCATGTCAACATTGAGCTCTAAATAATTGCTCAAAGTCCCAACTGTGTCAGGTGAATGGTCAAAGTACACACAACTGTGATCGTGGTGTTTGCTTGAGATTTATTCTTTTTGAAAACACAAACCAGGCTGAAAGTCAAGGAGTGGACATGCATTTTAATGATTTGCAAATATGTGTGGTCATTTATTACGTAAAATAACCACAGCTGAAGGTGAAGGAATAAAACCTGGACAGAACTAGATATGCAATAGGCAAAATACGCATAACTTGAAGTGAGATAGGAATGCTTCCTAATGGTTCACTTAGGCTCAGTCAAATGGAAAATTATTGCCAGATTGGGGTCAATGAAGGCAACACTTCAAGGAAGCCTCAGCAGTTAAGTATGTAAGGTAGCAGATTCCAGAGGTGAAAGGAAGGGTTAATGGAATCAATCACTTTGGTTTAAACATTTAACTGACAGCAAACATTCAGATGACAATTGAGACCAGCACTATGGTTAATCTGGTTCATTCAGCTCAGTGTAATTTGATCCCCCAGATAAACAATATGATCTAGAAAATGACATGCTTATCACTTTACGCATGATAAGGCCCTTTTACGCATATCCTCCGCTTTACCTGAGTCATGAGTCTGTCTGCACCGGTGTCCTCCTCATCTTTAAAGATTATATCAGTGTTATAGTTCGGGGTGAGCTCCTTGAAGCGCTCGGAGTTGCGGGTAATTTTTCCCTCGGGTCGCCCGCTTGCTCCCAAAGTCTTCTCGGCCACGTTCGGGCTGAATTGCTTGTAGGCGAGCGGGATGAGCTTCTTGGGGAGCCGCCTCTTGCCGTATCCTCTCCCCGGCCCGCAGCCCTCCGAGACAGGTGCGAGGAGGAGGACAGAGGCGCACAGAGAGGCTGCGAGAAGGAGGAAGGAGATCCGCATCGCCCCGGGGAAAGGTGGGAGGACTCTCCCGGGGGGAGAGAGAGAGAGATGTCTTCAGTGCCTCTCCAATTTAGTTCCCATTTTACCGTGAAAAATAAAGCGACGCACCCGTAAATATTGGATGAAATAAGGTCAACCCCGTGTCTTCATGAGGCACCATTGGAATACCAAAAAAGCTTTTTTTTATGCCTACAGATGAGAGGAACTCCGCTCTGAACCGCCTGACTGGAGTCAGCAATAAGTGGCTGTAAAGTCCGTGTATTTAAACAAACAGGTTCAAAGTCGATTTGGTGGGTGTGAGAGTCAAAGAGAGAGAGTGCGGCCGCTGACATCCAAGTTGCAGTGTTGTGGTTTCTCTGCCCCCCTCTCTCTTGCGCACAAGCCCTTTGCGCGCTCGTTTCACTCGTTGCCCTCCTCTGGACTTCCCCAGATGCGACAATCTGTAGCTTTCCAGTTGATTTGAAGGGAATTGGGCGATTCACGGTGATCTGTTGCCACTTCAGACCGCACCCTGCCAGTCCTGCCCTCCCCTCCTCCTCCTCTTCCTCACTCCTTCTGCGCTCTCTGTCCCTGCGCTCTGCCACCCAAACCCGCCCCTCTTGGGCACAGGGCGCACTGGAGAGTCCGGTCCTCATCTGCTGGAAGTAACACAGCATAAGGGTGTCTCACCGTACCTTTTCTGTCTTTGTCCTTGACCGTTTGATTGAAAGTTTTAGAGATAAACAACAAAATCAATCAATCTGATCAATTTTGCAGAACGGAGAGGCTGTCATCTCATGTGATCAAGGAGGCAATTGGCCGTCTGGCTGTTTAGCAAAAGAGAGGTAGATACTTTAAACATTTAACTACTAGTTGACTGAATGCCTGAATGATTTCCCTAGAGCAGTGACAGCATATGAGGATAAATTACCAATCCCAAATTTGAGCCATGAAAAAAAAAATACAGTGTTCATCATGTCAGCTGGTTCGATGAAACCTGGCTTACTTATCATACCCTGTGTGCGTTAGGACAGAGTTTCTTTAGCCTGATCTTCAGCTCCCATTGTCCATGTTTTAGACATGTCTCTCTCCACTCAAGCACACCTGATCCAAATGATTGCATGGCCTCCTGAGCAGCCATCAAATGCTGCAAAATCCCATGGATCGCCTTTTCATTTAGGTCAGATGTGAGGAGGCAGGGAAACACAGCAAGCCTGTTAACAAGGGGTAATAAAACCCTGGTTTAAGATACAACACTGAACATTCCAATAGACACACCTTACCCATGTTTAAACACGGTAGTGGCAGCATTAGACTGCAAGGAAACTTTATTTCAACACGTGAGCAAATCATAATTGTAGAACAGATGGAGTAGACTAAATGCAAGGTAATCTAGAGGAAAAAAAAAATGCAAGCGTTTTTGACTTTTCATATTTAGCTACTCAACATATTCATGTTGGCAGAGTTGGACATAAAACAATTGTGTTACAGTAACTAAATATGATTAAGTAAATGCCAAAAGCGGTTGCCTTATTTTTTTCAGTGTGTAATAGACTGCAGAAGAGACTAGTTTGCAAATATTCTCACTTGTCCCTTATCCTGAAGTCAGATCTTCAGTGTCATAGTTTAGATCACCGTATATTCATGAGTTAGAATGATCGGGCAAAAATTTAGACCTAAATTCAATTGAAAATCTCTTTCTAAATCTGACATTTCATTTTTCCCCAGATGTTCTCATTCAATCTGACTGACTTTTATCAAGTTGGGGAAAAACATGTAAAAATATATATATTATTGTGTTACAGAGTTATTAAAACAAAAAGGTTAGTTTAATTGCTAAGCAGTCCAGTGTTTTTGTTAAACATTAAGAAAAACATACTGTAAATCCTGCCTATTTACAATAGTAGATTTTTATTGCATATAATTGGAATAAAATACAACAATGTTTGTAACTAGTTCATGTCAAAATGTGAAAATGTTTAGAGGATATGGAAATATGCAATGAATGTATTTATTGCAATAACTGTTAGCTCCTGTTTTCTGGCTATATGCATGACACACATGAAAACTACCTCACATATGAGCATCAGCAAACTCAGCCCTTCCAAATTAGCTCTTCAAATATTTGCCAGCACAAAATCAGTGGTCTCACCACTGTTTCTCAGGGCTGCGTCCTTTGAATGAATTGAACTGTGCAGAGCTGAGGGTTTTCCACAATTTGTGTTTTATTATTTGTGGGTGTAAACACCATAAAGAATTTCTTGCTGCACCGCTGCTTTTTTCGTGTATCTAGATGGAACAGGGAAGGGCAAAGAGAAGGATTCCCAAACAGTAAACAGTCATCCATAACTGTGTTTACTCTCCAGCTAAAATTGAACCTCTTTGGACACTAGAGTAAATTAAAACTTTCCTGAGAGGGAACAAACAAACAATTATGAAAGAATTGAAATTTGCCATCAAGATGCAAAAGTTTCCACTTTGATAAAGCAGAAAGGCTGGGGTAAAATGTAACTTCACAGCAGATACAGAAATCTCTGTATCTTCATTTTTAGAATATGTGTTAAAGAAGCACCACTAGTGAAAAAATAAGTGGACTGTACAGGGAGTGGTTGTTTTCTGTATTAGACATCTTAAGGTTATCATACAGAGCTTTTGATCTCCCTGTCCAAAATTGGATATGTTGAGGGGAGAAAACACTTCAACAAGATACAGTAAAGGAAAATGTGAGCCAGCTTTAAAAACATGTCATAGGGTATATTATACAGCCTACCTCTGTCCAAAGGTTGTCTAATTCACCAATTAGCACCTTTGAAGCCTGGCAATTAACAGATAATCTTGATTATTACATCTAACACTTTCCACTTTGCATTAATGAGATTTTTTGGTGTTAAATGACAGAAGGGGGTCATCCTTTGAAAGCAATAAGGAAACACCTGTAATCTAAGAGCACCAAGACCATTTAATCACACATTTATTTAAGTCAGGTGTGTGAAATACCTAAAACATAGAGGACAGTGGTTCAGTAGGATCAGGTTAGAAAACCACTGATAGAGATGGTTTGGTTTGACTCTTTATAGCACTGAGCAAAACAGTCATTATTAGAAAATAAAGCCAGTATAAAAATTATGTCTACCTCAAAGTCTTGGAGCTCATTGCAAAAAAGAAACACTGGCTAAAGAATTTGTGTAAACAGGCAAAAATTTGGTCAACTTTAGCTGCGTTTCTATTGCAAATGTGCACAAAAACTATATCGATATTCTGCTAATTTTGCTAGTTTTACAATTGCAGGATTTCCATTAAATAAGAAATCCAATTAAATTAAACATGAATATGTTTGTTCAGGCAATATCTCTGAAAACAACATGGCAGAGGCCGATATAAACACACAAGATATATCCAAATTTCAGCCAGAACTCTAGGGGGCGCCATCAACAGCCTCTTATGAACTTCTGTCTTTTACGAGGCATTAGCAAGACAAGGTCCAGTTGGAGATCACATGACTTCTGTAATGCAAAAGAAATAATTTTTCCATAGCAGTTTCACGAAATATAAGAATTTTGATACGACCCAAAAAAACTTTTATTGAAAAACTTTTGTTGATTCAAAATTGTGGTGGTTCAATTTAGCTAATTTGTTTTTGTAATTACAGTTTGCGCAATTATATGGTTAATGAAAAAACAGCGGGTGTTGTAATGCCATTAAAGGTGTTTCCATTAATTATTGACAAAGGTGAACAGCAAGTTGTGACATCTACTTAGTTATATACACCTTGTTAACTTTTGGAAGAAAACATTTACTCTCTGGAGTACTTGTATTTTATAGTACTTTTTACTTTTACTTGAGTAATGTTCTTTTGAGAGTACTGCTATTCTCGCTTTAGTAAACATTTCTAGTTACTCAACTCATCAAGAGTAATTTGACCTATTCAGAGATCAAGCTATAAAACAATACATACTACATGTCATCACTGACACACCTCTGATTATTGACACGGTTTGAGTTTTTTTCAACCTGCCATTTTTAATAACCGCTGCCCACACACCAGACCCACTAATCCCAAGAGATAAAAAAGAAAATCAATAAACAGAATTTTGTTTTCAAAATGGGTACCCAAGGGTTTCGTACTTGGAGTGCATCGATGCTCTGGGCAGGCATGCTTTACTGCAGTCTGAGCTCCCCCTAAACACAAGAGCTAACTAAGCTAAAAGTTGTTAGGCAACAAAACAGATATGACTTACTTACCTCTGCAGATCACTTGAAAAGCTCTGAACTGATTATAATATATTTTTCTGAGATGCACCCCGTGCCAAGGGACATTTTAGTGATGATGCAGATCATAATATAAGTATTCTTTATGATTCTGAGACAGGGATATTTGACATAACAAGTAGTTCCCCTCTAAACCAGAGGGCGGTAGCAGTGACTATTGACAGCTTCAGCATCAGGCTCAAAAAGCCAGAAAGTACTTTTCTGAAGACAAAATACAAAAACACCAGAAAGGGGAGCAATGTCACACTCAAAGTTTCGAGCTGCTGCTCAAAGAACAAAGCAGAGTACAGAGTAAATGAAGAAGGTGAGAGCAGAACAGCAGCAGAGGATGTTGCCTCACACAGTGACTTGCCTACTGTATGAACTTCTAAATGGATTTAAAGGACATTTATAGGTGTGCCTCATGTCAAGGAGCGATCCATTAAAATCTGGTAATGATTCAGATCATTTGCAAGTTTTAAATGTAGATGTAAGTCACAAGATGGGGTAAAATTTGCTGCTTGGTGGAGGTCTGTGCTCTCTAAGTGCTTCTAGTTAGACATATGTATGGTTCTCTGATGTGGCATTTAATCTAGAGATGTAAATGTGGCCTGGTCTTTACAAGTCTTCTCAGTGTGATGGTCTAAAGTGTTCTGCAATCAGATTCCAAAACACAGAGGGAGGTTGTTACATTTTGCGACAGTGCATTGTTAGGCTTTCGGGGGGCTAATGGAAGTTACAAATGTTAAACCATGTTGGTTTAGTTAGCCACTTCCAACAAGAATTGTGTGTTTTGGGCCAATGACATTCATAGGCCAAATGCAATGCAATCTAGACCGTTGCTTGGGGTCTTCAAAGCCCAAAGCAGCCTCCGATAATGCTTATAATTTTCCAAGGTCAATAGATCTAATTATCCATATTTGTTAATTGAGAATGAGAATACCATTACATTTGATCAGATGGTTTAACCAATACAGTTTGATGGAACAAATATATACCTTCTTTAGTATTCATATAAAGTTGATACTTCATCCCAGCCCTGCATGTCCAGAACCCATAACATTATGAATGATCCCTCACACTCCCGCCATTGACTGTTCTCTCTGCTGCCCTCTGGGAAGAGGCTTCACAGCATCTGATGCAGGTACAGCAGATTCCAAAACAGCTTCTTCACCACTGCCATCAGACGGCTGAACTGTTGCAAATACTCTAAATCATGTCACAGACTCTGCATCACACTGACAACACCAAACTAAAACACTGCATAATTGCACTATATATTTAATGCTCTGAACTTCCATATCAATGTGTTTTTTTTTCACCATGTTTTTTCTCCCACACTGTTGATCACTGCTGCACATTAAGAAATAGAAATGTCATTAAAGCTATACATAACAAAATTTTGTTTTGTATACACTCTTTGTATACAGATGACAATAAAAGTTGTCTAAGTCTAAATAATAAGAAATTATTCCTGAAAAATTTTGTAGGAGAGGGAAACTTATAACCTGTCTCCTAGATATAACCAAATATGTACTGTATTTAAACACTGCTTGTTGTGGTGATGCTCTTACCAAAATGAAGATTGAAGGGTCCTCACAAACAAAAGCAATTTTATATATATAGATATGTTGTTTCGTTTCTATCAGGTATGTTGCAAAGTAAAATTCATAGTTGTATATGGCAAATATCTGTAAATGCTAATGTTTCCTTCTTAAACACCTCCAATAGAGGTTCAATATGTGCAGTCCCTGTATGACTGCACAGTTTTACATATCCACATCAACAGTAGCAAGAGCCTGTTGTAGGTTTTGTGAGGACATTTTAGGAGTTTTAGCTAAAGGTTCCTTTCTTAAGATGAACTTGTCTGTATGTCCAGATATGGTCATTGAAGTATCCACTTATAGTGAAATGACTCGTTTCAAGTTCTTTTTAGGTCTAATAAATCCCTTGTCAGACTTTTAAGGCTTCATCTGACAGAATCGGTCATGATTCTTTACTTTTTGATTCTGTTTAAGTTTTATTTTTGAGTTTTCAGTTACACTTTGGTTCCTGTTTTTCTATGTTTTGCAGTTTAGTGGTTCATTTCCATTTTCTGTTATTCTAGTTGATTTCTGGTTGTATTTGATGTAATGTATTTCTTGTTTACCCTCTGTTGCTCTCTTGTGTCAGTCTCCTTCCCCTAGCTCCCTTCTAGATTATTCTGTCCACACCTGCTCCCAATCAGTTGATTACCCCAGTCTTTGTTCTGTTTGGCATATACACTCCTCCTCTTCAGTTACTGTTTGCTAGTTCCTTGTAATTTCTTTGCTCCTAAAATGTTTTTTCCCTGATTTCTCCTGGATTTTTTCTGTGTTTTGTTTGTGGGCCTTTGCTTCAGTTGCCACCTTTTGCTTATTAAATCTACAAGAAACAACTTCAGCTTCCATCTCTGCATTTGGGTCCCCTAGAAACCTCCACCCATCAATTGCTCCAAACAAAATTGTGCGGTTTAAAAAAAGGCAAATCTCCAATAATGCTCTAGTCATGTAAATATACCTTTTCAATCTGCTTGAGAGAAAGCAATTGGATTTTCCTCTGTATTTGATAAAGCATATTTGCTCTTCCTCTCTCTCAAACCAGTAAGTTATAGCAGGGCATTAGAAAAGTAATTGCAAAGAACTTCACTGTTTAAAAAGATTAATTGCAATTAAAATTTTTGTTTGTGTCAACACATTGCAATACGTTTAATGGAAGCCTTTGAATAAAGCATGAGAAAGCTTTCTGTTGATTATGTGTCAGTGACAATCCATATGCAAATTTTATGTGAACCTGCATTTCCCAAAGTATGCTTTTTCCTTTTAAGTATAAACATTTTGTGGGTGCCAGTTGATGCATGCAAGTGTGTTCAAGCATGTGTCTCATCCTTCCTTTGAAGATCATAAATACAGGAGTGGCTCAAGGGAAACCCATCTTTTTTCAGTGTGGCTGTCGACAATGCTTTAGAAGTGGTCACATTTTCCAATCCAGTCATCTCTGCCTAAATCTATTCATCTTTTAGTTAAGTTCTGTTCCCTGAAAAAGACACCGTGGCCTTTCAAGCAGACAGCTTTCTGATCAGATCAAACCAAATGGAAGTCTCATCTCCAACCAAAATCTTCAATTTCCCCCCAATACCATTAATCAAACTGTCCGTTTCTCTAGCCTATGCTTTTCCTGTCACCTTTTTCAGGCATTTAAATGGTTTGCCTGCTGCAAGGTATCAACTGAAACACATAGACACAGACATTAGGGCCCATAAGCATTAAAAGAAAGACACACATATGCAGGCATGTGCACATTGCATACACTCACCAGGCCAGCTGACAAGCCAACCAAGCATCAGGCCCTTGCTCATTGAAGTTTGTCAAAGTTATTAATTTTCTCTGTGAAATAAGAGGCCATGGTGGCAGGACAGAAGGAGATTGGTGCCAGCCCCAGAATCTCCCTCTTCTTTCATCTGCTGACACTGAGGCTCTAAGAGTCCACAGCCTTTACATGGGCATCGGGGTTACCCACGCATACTGAGAGCCCTAACCAACAAAGGTTCTAAGTCGTGCAAAAAATACAGATTAAAGCAAATATGCAGAAGTTGAAAAGAGAAGATGGAAATGACAAACATGATCACACAACATGTTAAAGATAATGAGAAGGTATTGAAAAGAAAGGATAAATCTCTGGGAGATTTTAGTCTTTTATGTATTGAAACCAACATTTTCTTAATTAATCTAATGTTGAGACAATTATTGGATATTGTTTATACATTTATTGGATAGATTGCACAATATTAAATACAAAGTAATAATGCTAGGCACAGTGCTGTGTCGTCCTGAGTTTTTGAGGTAGGAAACATTAACTAACATAAAGGTCAAATATACCTAACAAATTTGATTTTACTGTCCTCACCGCATCTTTTTTATTAGTTGGTGTCTCTCCATCATGTGATAAAAAAACTTTCATCTTCAGTTGTCTAAAGGCAGGAGATCAAACCCAGGACCTACTTGCTGCAAGCAGGTGCTACAAATGGCTCCATCGTTCAGCCCATATGTGAAGACATTTCAGTACATTTGACATTTGTATTTGACATTTTATAATGCATGTTACTGAGAAAGCCATAATTTGGCTAATGGTGTCTTTAAAAAAATCTGCACTGTCTTTTGCAAAAGATAATATAGAGATGAATAAAAATTATCTAAAATTCTAGATATGTAAGCCATTATGCTTACAACTATAGAATATAAAATCAGATTAGACATGTTTGTCTGATTAAAAGTATATTTTGAAAGTTTAAACCTTTATGGAGGAAAGAATATACTTTTAAATATTCCAGTTTTATAATAAGCTTCTATATCAATATTTATTTGTTCTTAGATGTGTTTTTGAATATGTAAGCAGAAATCATTCAAGTTCAAGATATAAAGGCTTAAAAATTCAGTCTGTGTTATAATCTGCATGAAGGGTTTCTCTTGGTAAACTGAGTTACTGAAATAGATTGACTTGAAAATAATATTAAAGGTACAGTGTGTAATTATTACAGGAATTTACTAATATAAATGTGTTATGTATATATGTTTGGTATTATTACCTATGAACTAAATGTCTCAGTCTTTACGTTTGCCATTTATAATAAATAGGTTTGATTATACATTTGAGGTGGATATCTTTTGGCTGCACAGAACTGACAAACTACAGACTATAGAGATCGTCATTACCCTTGAATGGGACTGCTGCGATGATAAAATACAATTTATCAAATGATCTATGTAAACTAGACACACTGGTGACAACAGGATCGGCAGGTTATTGTAAAGACAAACGGTTTCAAACGCTGGGTGTTGCGTTTCGTTTTGTGTTTTTATAGTCAGAAAGGGGTCAAAATGTTTGTAAACTTCTAAATCCTGGCTGAAACTGAAAAAATAAAAGTTGAAACAGTAAAATTAGAAGTTGATATTTAATATCAAATTTTTACCTTTAAAAAAAACAAACATAAAATAATAAGAATTTTTTAAATTACACTTTTTCTTTTTAAATTCCTGTACTTTATTGCAGTTTTTGATTTTATATTTTCAGATTGATATCCATTTCTTTCAGTTTCTTTCTTTCTTTTTTGTTTCAAATTCCTATTTCAGTTTCAGGATTTTATTTTTACACTTTCAAATCATTTTTTTTTTTATCACATTTAGATTTTCACCCCCTAATCTGATGGGAGTGGGCAGGGAAATGTGTCTGACAGCTTGCAGCAGGAGATGTCCCGTACCATGTTGTATTCATGTACTGTGGGAAATCCAAATACTTGGTGAACACATACTGTGCAGCATTTATTTGCCTTTTTGGCAAAATCCTTTGTAAAACCTGAAACGGAAAAGTGAATTTGAACCTAACTAAGAAACAAAAAAAGAAATTGAAGAATCAAAAAAAGAAACTGAAAGAAAGGGATTCTAAAATTCCTCTAAAAATTGAAAAATGCAATAAGGAAAATAAAAATGTGTAAAAAAAAAATTATAAACTGAATGATGAGTTTTTTCAAGCTAAGGGGAAGAAATTAAGATTAAATCCTTATTATTTTATTTAGCGTAAATAAACCTCATCATCACTTGACAAGATAGGTAAACTGGACTTCGAGGAAGCCATTTTGTTCCATCACAGCCTCTATATTGTTGGAGGGGAGGGGCAGTTTGCAGTCTGACCATTAACCTTAATTTTATCTTGCCTATTTATGAAAGTCTTTTCCAATCACCCATAGTCTGGTTTGGATGCCCGGCTTTTACCTACTGTAGAAAGTTTTCCAAAAAGTCTAAGAAAAGCTGATGGTTATAGGCAAGAAGGATCTTCTCTTCTGTAACAGTTTGTCTTGCAGTAACTCTAGTGAAACTTCTGTCTCTGTACTGTGTTGTTGTAGGACAGTCTGGTGATGACTAAAGGCTCAAAGTTGCAGGAAAGAGCTGGGCACCTTTATTAATTGGTAGAACTCCTTCAAGCCATTAACTAATGCTACACCCCAGCAGATAATGGCTAAATATAACTAAGTATTCTGTGCAGATGTATAGAAGGTATGTGGAATCTTCTTCTAAACATTGAAGAACTTACGATTGGCTTCTTTGGAATCCACTCCATCCTTCATAGTAAAAAGGGCTGCGATTCAGTCCACACTGGATGCATGTCAGATAAGTTAATGGGTCCAGACAACCTCCCCTCCTATTTGTAATGTATTGGATCCACTCTAATGAGTTAACGTCCAGTCAGCCTCATTTGGTCTCAGAAATTGATGTCTTCTCCACTGTCATCTGTCTAAAATAGACTTGGTCCATATCTCTCACGAATGGTGGACAACTCTCCATTACACAACATTGAATACAATGGCTTCTATTTGCGATAAAAGAACAACCCCTGCAGACATCCTGTGTGAATGAGGGTTAAGGTTTGTCAAGAAGTACAATCTGCTCTGTTCCTTTTTATAGAAGGCTTCATAGTTACATCTTCTCTCCAGTCTGTTGTCTAGGTGAACACCTAGGTAATTAAACTCCTCCATTGCTTCAGCTTCTTCTCTCATCAGGGTAATACTGTTTGACCTTTTCCTGTTTCTTCTGAAATCTACAAACATCTCCCTTTTTCTTCTCATCTACATTCCTTCTTATATCTTTTTTTTCTTCAAAAAATAGAAAAATTGTAGTGGGTCTTTTTGTGTAAAAAAAAATATATATTGTCAAGGCTAACAAACATTCAACAACCCAATATTTTCTAAAGTGAGGAAACAGGAGGTGAGTAATGAAGTTTGTAAAAAGACTAGAAGTGAATTCCATGAGGCACATTATCTTGTAAACAAGGGAATTTGAGTTGTTTTTCACAGTAACCCTGCATACCTGTGGTTTGTGCTGGGTTTCTTTAATTGGGGTTAAAGGTAACCTAAGGTAACAGCCACTTTTCCTCCTCCTTCTCCTCTTTTCTCATTTCTATCCTTTTACACACCCCAACGTTCAACCCCAGACCACCATAAAATAATACATATCTCTGTACAAGGGCTATGGGAACCAAAGAAGGGGTTTGTTATAAATCATACCATATCTAACTGTTTCTTACCAGATTAAAACATATCTTGAGAGCACTTCACTGACAGATTTTTACCACGTTTCACCATATATTTTTGAAATGAGTGCCAATTGGTCAGCACCAGTAGTTTAGAAGCTTAAGTGTAGCTAACATGGCAGCCAGGGAAAACCACAACGACCAAAAGTGTCTGTCAATGGTTCCGAGTGGCACCAGTAGGCTACTAGTCTTCCTGAAAGGCCAGTTCAGTTGAGATTGCATGGTCAGAGCAGACGGAAGGAAAATAGAAGCAGGATGGTATAAAAAAGGAGCACTGTCTAAATGTGTCTTGGAGTTAGCGGGTAAGGCTAGCCACCACATGGCTAAAACAAACAAAACCTTCCCATGAAACTAAAGAGGGCTAAGCTGTGCTGACATTAAATATATATGCATAAAAGAGTTGGAGACACACAAGAATCAAGCAAAGAAAGAAGTAACCGATACATGCAGCTGATCACTGGGTAATTACTACAAGCTCATGAATTAATCAATGCATGCATTCAAACATCAAAAATACTTTTTTTTAAAACTCTGAATCATTTCTGTTTGGTACACCAAAGAGTATCACTTTTCTGTTTTATTTTGGGTAGGCCATTTTAAGAACAATTTATTTCTTACAATAGTGACATGACAAATGGCAGGGTCAGCTGAGTGAGCTGGAATGAGAATAAGAAGCAGTAGAAGAAGAAAAATTGTAGATGTAAACATACCAAACTAGAGTAAACATGACAACGAGTAAATATGGTGACAACGTTGTTTTTAAAAGACACCAGTCCAAATATACATGCAAGTAACTGCAATCACCACAACGTTAGCAGGCAAAGAGATACAGTGGGCTAGTCATCTTGGCAACAGGAACATCTGTCCAGAAAAGCTGTTACATAACACAAAAGCAGTTCTTCGCTATTTCTTTTTTCCATGTCAAACCCAAAGGTCAGTGTACAGTGAGGCAAATAATGTGATGCTCCATTCCGGACTTTTTAACTTTTGTGAATAGTTGAAGGGTTAAAATCGACTTATTAAAGCTAATCATATCAAATGCCTAGAACCAAACATACAATATTTCTGACTATTGACAAGGAGTACTTAATATATCATAATGGTAAAGGCATTTTGGGCTTTCAAGAATCAACACCATGTTTCACATCATGCGCTAACAATTATTTTCATGATGGTGGAGCAATCAAGAGTTTGATTAAACTGGCATGGTCCTAAAGCCATAAAGGAGCCCCAGACCATCTTGCTTCCTCCAACATAAGTTTCAGACATAATCTTTTTTAAATGTAGTATTAGTTTTATGCCAGATGGGATGCACACTAGAGACTGACATTTTTTTCGGGAATCCCACGGGTCACGGGATTCCCGTAGGATTCCCGTGGGATGGGAGTCAGTATTAGTAATGATCACGGGATTGGGACGGTACAGGATTAAACATTAACGGGAGCAGACGGGAGCGGGAGCAAACCAATAGTAACTTCTGCTCTGAGTTTTTCACCCGCGCTCAAAAACAACAAGAATGGGAGTGGTGCAGGAGCGGGAGTCATTCTGAATGGGAGCGGGATGGGAGTGGGAGTAATTTCACCAGGAGTGGGACGGGACAGGATTTAGATTTCTACTCTGGCCCGGGATCGGGACGGGACACCATTTTTTTCTGTGGGAGTGGGACAGGACAGGAGTGAAAATCCACTCCCGTGTCAGTCTCTAATGCACACCTTTCAAAAATTTGACTTTTGTCTCATTGGATAAAAAAATATTTTCCTAATACTTAGTACGATACCAAGATGTAATTGAGAGGTAGTGGCCTGCATACTTTCTGACCAAAAGTAGTTTTGCCCTAGTAAGTCTCTTACTTATACTTAAATTATAAACAATGACCTTTACTGAGGGAAGGGGAGCCTGTAACACTTCAGATTTTGTTCTTGGATCTTCATGCACTGTATTATTATCAACCAGCCTCTTCTGAGATCATTCAGCATTTAATTTATTTTTTATTTTTTTTAAGATTTATGGCTATAATTCCAAAGACCTTTAAAGTACAATTTTAATCCTTCCCAGAAGTCATTTTCTTGCAGAATTCAGTCCTCCTGGATAATATTCTAGTGAGAGTGGACAGTCGCTTTCATGTGTCCTTGACTTTGCAACAATCCCTCATTCCGAGCATGTAGCGAAAGGGGAGAGAAAAAGTCCCATTTAAAGGGAAGAAGACTCTAGCACCATCAGGCTCAACGTGAACAATCTGCCACAGCCAAAAGGGGGTTTTCTAACCTTTAGATCTTTGGAGTGTTATAATATTTTTGCTCTCTTAAAAGATTCTCCTACCTGAACAGTGGATCTCTACTGCACCATCCACCACTATTCAACCTGCTGTTCCTTTCCTTTTCACTTTCAATTTTCCATTGATACATTAAACAGTCTTCTGTTAGATGTTTAAAGCTGGAGATAAGTCCGCATTAAAACAAATTTTTCACCTGACCTGACTGATGTGCTTATTTATCTTCTTAAAGGTGTTTATACACTAATGCCCTCTATCAAACCTCTAAGGCTTCAGAATAAATGACATGCAAACAGACTGTATATAAATCATTTGACTTCGAAGGCCTGGTTGCTCTTGACTTTATTGTTGAGTATTAATGTCAAACTTTGGACATAAGCTTTACACTTTACCATATGTATTTATAAAATATATCAAATTAATTTAAATATCATGTATCATTTCTTTCCACTCCGCACATAGGTACTTATTTCTACTAGTCCATCACATGGACCATTACACAAAAAGGATGGTTTTGAACTGGGGAAGTAAAAACTATGTATTATGTCTAACTTGAGTGTAATATTCTCCTAATCTTCCCTCTGATGTTGAAATTTATCATTTATCCTACAAGAAATAATAATTTACCTATATGAGAATGGTGTATCAGAAATGAATCAGAGTTGTGTCATCAAGTTCAATAACAAGTCTCACAGCATCTTACTGTGACTATATTTCTGTCCAGTGCTCCTCCTGTTACATATGTCATAGGGTTTTTTCACTCCTCCCCCCTGCATCCCTCTCCCTCTCTTTTCCTCCTGAGTATGTGCCACATCTGTGGGCTCTGTGGTGATGTTTCTCTGCTCAGAATGGATTCACCAGCTCAAAAACGTCCTTATTATATTTATATTTTACTACACCACTAGAAACCCATGCCAGCTGGGCTGCAGAAGTTTGGGCAGAAAAAAGAAAAAAGGGGGGAGGAGGACGAGTGAGAATAGATTGAGCAATGGAAATTTAAAGAAAATGGGGTGGAAGCAAACAACTTGTAAGAAGAGGGCATAGACGAAAAGCTCGGATGGGGAAAAGGAAAGAGAAAAGTTTTATTTTTTTTTAAAAGGTAAGAAAAATATATAGTCTGCATCTTGAAATTGAAGGAACATTAACTTCAAATATAGAAGTATTAAAAAAAGATAAGTATAATTTAATGACGTTTTACTTAGTAGCACTTATGTGCAACACTGTGGAACGTAATGGACAAAGATCTTTTTGCGATTTAAGGTTGGAGAAGGACATGAGAACAAGCCTTTAACACAACACAGAAAAAGGAGCTCTCCTGAAGCTCTAAGCAGGAATGGTCAAATTTGTTGAAAGTTATTTACATGAAATAAAAAAATGGGGTGAGAGAAACATTTAACAAACAACTAAAAGCATAAGCTAATAAAAAACATTTTTGAAGTAGCTATAAAAGTAGAGTGAAAAGATACAGTATATACTTTCTAAAATGTAATTAGAAAAGTTATTATGAATCATGTGTCTGTGTTTATTTAAAAAACAACAACATTAGTCTCTATTTTAGTAAAGCCTATTTATCATAGGGACCACACTACAAACATTATTATAAAATCAATATTTAACAAACATTCCAAAGTGTCATATGGAAAACACCCCAATGTGCTAATTACAGGACATTACTAGAGAGTTTCCATTGAAGTTGCAAAGTGTTTATGCAATTTTTACTCAAAGTTGTTTTAAATTTACTAAAAAATGTCAGCCAAATTATGGTTTAAGCAAGTTAAAAGAAATAGAAATCTGAAAAACAAAACATGCATTGGAATTTATCTGCAGCCTAATGGCCGAGCACCTCACCATTCTCATTAAGACTAGATATAGATATTGTAGGCATCAAATCACAACAAGATAACATTAAAATATTCCAACATGCACACAATTCATCAATCACAGTTGGGTTGGAGATTTACTATTTAAACATTTAGGTATATATAATTCAGCATCAGGTGCAATAATAAACATTTCCAAATCAGAACTCAAGGACACAGTCACAATACAGGTAGGCTTTCATGGCATGAAGGACACCATTAAGGTTGTGGGTCTGCACCTTGGTTAGATGCAGGAGGTGGTGAGAAATGAGACTTGAAAATGTATTTAATCTGTGAAAATTTATTTTTTCCAGAACAAACACCCCAAACCCTGTAGAGCTAGAAGGTTAGATTTCCAATCCTTTAATAAGATTTTAAGAGGTTGCAAAAAATGGACAACACTGGACTTCTTTATGTTATTTTTTGGATTTATGCTTAACCACTACGTGCCAACCCATCACATAGTAAAGGAAGTCTTTGAGTGCATTTTTGAACCTTTAAAACTCTTTGACTCCTTTCGAGAAAATCTAATTTCAAGTTTTTCAAAATTACATTATTGAAGAAAAATGCACAAATATGAGTGTTTGTAGCTTTATTGACACATTTTTTTTATATGTGAGTACAAGTTATCTGGAAGAAAATTTCTACTGTGTCTGCAAGAAACAGGGTTATAAGTTAGGTGTTGCGATCTGGAGCTGTACCACCTTCCTCCAGCAGAGTGCGCCGTGGGTCTCCTGGAGCTGGAGTCTTCCAGCACACCTGAGACGCATCTACTCATCAAGAGACCTTCCCTTTATAACCAGCTGCCAGACCTTGCTTCGGCGCTGCAGTGTTGACCTTAGTTTGGTTAGCAACCTGAGCCTCAAAACTGAAGAATCTTAGTTGCCTCTTGAGAGAGATCAGATTCTAACTCTCCTCTGTTTTTGCCTCACAGGAAACCTGTCTCTAGCCTGAAGCTCTGGATGAGCTTAACCTGCCAAATCTGCCCTGGTGAGCCAACCTGAAGATTCCAATGTGGATTCCCCTGCTGCTCTTAGTGAAGAGCTGGAAACTCTGATCAAGGTCTGCCATTCAAAGTCAGAAGCTAGACGCTGCAGCTGCTCTTGAACTCTGCTGAACAAACAGTCTCTGGACCCAACGGTTCCCTCTCTCTCTCAAAGAGAAGCCCGGACTCAGTCAAGGTATAAACCTGAATTATCAAAGACTCATAACTCATCAGCCTGCCTTCTAATCAAACTATCATCTCTGCAGACTTCAGTGAACCAGCCCGGACCAGTTCCAGACCCAGTACAATATCTTGTGTTTTGTGTAACTTTCAATAAACTCTGTTAAACTTTTACCCAGCCTCCGTTGTGTTCTGCATGTGGGCTAAGAACCTGAAACCCATCATGACATTAGGTTGATTAGAGAGCATAGTATTCATTAAGGCTCAAGCTGTCATGGGATACCAGAGTCACAGCAGAAGTTGGAGGTAATTGGTTATGTTTACTGAAGTAACTTAGGAGTAGCTGATTGCACCATACTTTTTACTTTAACTTGGATATTATTCTCAAGTATTTACAGTAAGTACATTTTGACTATTCTACCTGTAGAAATCGACTTCACTAAATGTATCAGGGACAGTAGAACAGTTTAGGTGAATATACAGTTAGCAGTTTATATTGTCATTTGAGTTATTTTACTATTCTCTTAAAAATTACCTATAGTATGTTATGTCGACGGGTCTGAGGTCTGGTTGGTGCTGTGCTGTTTTATTGCTTCTAACTCTTTTCCTAAAGTGTATGATTGGCAGGCTTGGGCTCCAAGATGGCCCTCATCATATCATGATTAAGTCAGGTACCAGAGTTTTAGTTCACCCGGTGTGGTAACCCGACCAAGTCTTGTCACGTGTGTGATTCTTCCCTCAATCTCTGCCTCCATTTCACCTGTCTGTCCACCTTCTAAAGTTCGTCTGCAAGATCAAACCAGGGAAGGATCACCAACCTGCCAATCTCAGTTCTCTGTAAAGATTCATCTTTTCCCAGATCTTTCCCTCATTTCCCACCTTAACTGTCCCTAGCACACATCAGATGTTATTCCAAACCCTTAGCTCCAGATTAGCCATTCTTACCTTTTATTATTAGAACCTGAACAACATCCTGATAACTCATTCAGCCAAACTAGCCTTTTCACTTTAAATAATCAGTATTTGGAAAACTTTTGTTTCCCTCTGTAATTGTCTCCTAGCCAAGCCAAGCAAATACTCTATGGTTTATGTTGGAAAAAAAATATTCAGAATAGTTTTTATTCTGCCCAAATTGTTATTTTTATTTTTTGCAACTATATTAGAAATGAAATAGGTAATATCCATAATTGTGATTATGGGTGGACAGGGTGAGGGTAAAATGTTGACGATTTGCAGCTTAAGTTACGGGATGTCTGCTTTCTGTCAATAGAAAAAAATTTTGAAACAAAGCTGGTTCGCTAAAGGAACACTTTATCCCCCACAATTATATCATTTGGTAAATCTGGTCAGACTTCTCCATCTCATGTAGTGGTATTAGCTCTCTTTAAATTGTATGTAAGAAGGCCAGGATAAACTAAAGTGCTATAGTTGTAAGTCTGTACATGTCCTTACACCATTCTCAGAAAAAGCAGGTCAAAGCAGCAACGTCTTTTGCAAGTGGTGAGAATAAATCTCCCTTAAAACAAAAACCTTAATAATTTAGGAAGATTTATTTCAATCAAGCGTGTCACCTGGTCAAAATTTAAAAGCTACATAATGTGTTTTAAATCACAAATGATACCTTAAACACAGAAAGAAACAGTTCAGGCAATTTCATCTAAGATGAATACAACAGTTTTGAACATAGATCCATAAAAAAAAATAATGCAACCACTTTTGGCATTTACTTAATCACATTCAGTTACTTTAACACAATTGTTTTATGTCATACATGAAACAATTGTGTTGTTTGCATTTTTTTTTTTTTTATGAGACTGACCAACTGCACAGTTTAAGGCAGTTTTGTCGCTGCATTGCCTAGTAGCAATTTCCCTATTTGCACATCAACAATGTTTTAGCAGCTTGTAGATCCCACTGTTCTAAGAGAATGTCATGAAAGAAGGAAACTAAAGCATATACAAAAATGTGTAACTTAGGAATTTGTACCAAAACAGAGGATACAAAAAGTATTTACATAATTGGAAGAAAATTGTTTTTTGTTCTTTCAGTATTGCTGCTGGCTATACTGAAAGAACAAAACGTGATTCCTTCTTACTTTTCAATTAATTCAGTTCATTTATATAGCATCAATTTACAACAAGTCATCTCAAGGCACTTTACAGTTCACCAGATCATACAGTGAAATTGATTCAAAGTTTTCTATCAAGGGAAAACCCGTTGATTGCATTGACTTATTGACTCCAATGCAATCCTCACACTATAGACTGAAAGTAGAACTCAGGTGCAGTTAAGTGAAGTGATTGATAGTGAATGTAAGCAGATGTTAACATGTGCATGTAAGCCAATACTTTAGCTGTTTTGATCTATGTGTACATATAATGTCAATAAGAAAAGACTTTAGAGAATGAAATGTTGCAGGCTATCCACCTTGGAAGAATGCTAAAGCCATCTTCAACAATCTGTAGCGCAACCTTCCATATAGTTTATTTCAGATGAGGAAAGTATTTAAAATAAGAAATTAAAAAGGAACGCGTAAGATCTCAATAGAAAAAAAAGATGCTCCATCATTTTTTGACCCACTACAAAGACTTTATTTCATGGTCACAGAGAAAGCAAAACAAAGAAATTATGAGACAGACTGGTCCAATTGAACTGAAATTTAACTGGAGCAACTTTAATTAGTATTTAATAGTTCTTATGGCATTCATGTGCCTTGTTTGCATGTTTGAAGACATCTGATCATTCTCATTATGAGGTGAAGGATGGTGGCCCACAGTATCTTCTTCCAGATACTGAACAGGGCATGGATCTAAGAATTATGTTCCAGAGATGTTGTACTTGATTTAAATTAGGGGAGTGTGGTGATACAGTGGGTAGCACAGTTGCCTCGCAGCAAGAAGGTTCTGGGTTCGATTCTCGGCATGGAGTCTTTTTGCATGGAGTTTGCATGTTCTCCCTGTACATGTGTGGGTTCTCTCCGAGTAATCCAGCTTCCTCCCACAGTTTAAAAACATGACTGGTAGGTTAATCGGCTTCTCTAAATTTTCCTTAAGTGTGAGTGTGTGTGTGCATGGTTGTGTGTCTTTCTGTCTCTCTGAGTTGCCCTGCGACAGAATGGCGACTTGTCAGGGGCATACCACGCCTCTCGCCAATAGACTGCCGGAGATAGGCACTGGCCACAGCGACCCTGAAAAGGACTAAGCGGAACAAAATGGATGGAGTGTGGAGGCATATGTTCCTTCATCCTACTGGAAATGCCTGCATACTTTTGCCACATGAGCCAGGCATTATCATACACACAGAGTAACCAAGGACCCACTCAACCAGCAACAGGTCTAACAATACATGAAAGGATTTAATCCCTATACCTGTTGATGGTCAAGGTGCCATTGTTTATTCTTAGGTCTGTACATCCTTCCATGGGTATGCCTCCCCAGAGCAAAACCGGGCCACAACCAAAATGGTCATGCATGTTGAATATTTTTGCTTCCAAGATATGTCATGTCCCTTTAGCGCAGAGATAACCTGCTCTCATTTTTGAAAAGAACCTACCAGTTCCAGTGTGTGCTAGTACATGCTAGTTGGCCTCCATGGTACCGGGTCGTCAATGGAGGGCCTGCTAGAGGTTTAATGTCTGGGTTTAAGTATTAGATCAAAGAAATTGATGTCAATGGTCATCTGTAGCTTATTTTATATCACTTTGGCAGTACTTATCCTGTTTCTCCCTGCACAATGAAGCAGATACTGCTCCTCTTCTTGGTTTAGGGACTTCCACTGGCCTTGTCCAGCTCCCTTACACTAACTACCCATCTCTAACATGGTCATGGTCTTGAGATTGTGCTGGGAGACATACCAAACCCTCGGGTAATGACATGTAATACGCCATCTTGGGAGACTCAAACTGAATGCACTGCTTTATGTGTAAACTTAGTTATGAACATAGCAGAAAATCTGCAACAGAAAAGAAAAATCAAGCTGTTTTAATAGCCCAGACAAAAGCCATACAGTACCTGAACCCAACTGTTTATCTGTGGCTAGCTTTCACAATGCGGTGAGCATGATAGAATGTTGAAATAAATGAATAATGTTCAATAATGTACAATAGAAAATCAATTGCGAAAAGAGCTGTAGTTTGTAAAAATGAACAGTCAGAATACCAGAAGCTGATACATTAAGAAAATGTCGGTAAAAATATAAAAGTAAATCAACACAAAAGAGAGAGGAAAAGAAATAACAATAACTATTAATGGGGAAATGGAGAAAAACTGAACACTTACAAAAAGCTAGAAAAAGGCAGTAGAAAAAAAGATGGATGACTTCAGGGACTGGTACTGATCAGTAGCCCTTTTTGTGATGCGGCTTCTAGATTCCAGCCCACTGATTGGTCAGCTGCCTAACATGGAACATGCGTTCCCACAATCCCTCAGCACCACTTCAATTCCACCACATTGGTTTACCACTCTGTGGTTCAAAACAGTGCCTGCTGGCATGAGTAACATATCAATAAATTCATTATACATTTATACTGAAACATTTATACTGCAGCAGTGTGTTTTGCACAGCAAAGGTATTTATAGAATGTGGGTGCATGTGTTTGTGTGTTTCTGTGTGTAGTCACTGTGTTACACTGAAGCTGTGTGAAGCTGCGGTGAGACAGACGTCTGGGGTGTGGGCTTCAGAATTTGGGGGGCTGTAATGCAGAGGAACAGAAAACAAGTGTGAAGGAAGGATTGGAGGAATGTTTTTTTTTTTTTTTACTACGATGTATAAGATGGGTAGAAGGAAGAAATCCAGCCAACCTGCTGACAAATATGAGAAAAAAATGACATGAACACAGGGAGGCAGCATTTAGAAATTAAGAATTATTCAAAGAGTCCCTAATATGAAACAAAAGCAGTAATCACTATTGATGCATCTACAAACAGCACAAAATAAGCCTAACCAAAAGAACATAAATGAAATACTCTTCCACCCAGCACTACCCGCCCTTGGCCTTACTCCTGCAGAAACGTAGCAATATTTATTCATAGAACAAAAAGAAACCGGGGAAATTACATGGTGTCCTATTGTTCAGCTGTTTATTGAATGAAGACTTTTCCATTCAATGGCCCATTTGGATACTTCATTATTGTTTCCATGATTACAATAGTTTTTAGAAAGTCTATTCAAAGCACTGGCCTATGACTACGTGCCATCTGGACCATGGCAATGAGGGTGAAAAGGCCACAGAGAAATCAGCTAATTTAAGTCTGAAGAAAAAAAATCCTAATTTAAGTTGTTTGATTTATAACTTTCGACAGCAAATCTTACAAAGTTTAAAATCACAAATGCTATTGGTGATTAGCTCTTAGTATGACTAAGTTTGTAATGACTCCCAAAGGTTGTATTTATGCAAGCTGTTGTGATAGTTTGTAGAAAAATACAACAAAAATTTATGCAGAGGAGAAGACATAATGATATTAAAACATGAGCTGAAGTTTAATGTAATCCTAACATAATACTGTTGTGAAATAACAAAAACTGTGGTATTGGTTAAAGACAAGTTATTAAGAGAGGGTCTTTTTTGCACATTTTGTTTGTTTTTTGACTGGGAGAAAGCATTTGAGAACTGTAAAGTAACAAAACTATGACTGGTTCCTGTGTTTTCTGGATATGGATAAAAGTTTAATATCATAAAAACTTTCCTAACAATTGTTTGGGATAGACTCAGCACTCCTTAAATGTCACCTTTACAATATAGGGTCCAAGGTGTGTGAGTCATGCACACACAGAACAGCATTTTAGACGTGCAGCTGAACTAACGCAGTGTCTTCCCCTCACCTTTCAGTCCCTGTTGAGCAGTGTTCAGAGCAACACTGGACTTACTCCCTAGTGCTTAGAGCAGCACAGGATGCATCACCATACTCTAAATAAATCTGTTAAACTTTAACTCTATGTCTCTCTGTTTGGCTTTCTGCATCTTGGGGTCAGACTTTAGATAAAATCATGACAGGTTCACTCACCTTGGCATCTAGCACCTAAGCTGTAGGGCCGTGTGATGTGGCCTTGATATCTTATCATGAAATTTTCTGTTACTATTCTGTAAAATATCAAATTGGTGATAAAATTGCTTGAAGTCATTCTAAGCTAACTGTTTAGTGGTGAATGCACACAACAGCAATCATAGCCCCAAAATAATGAACACTGTTCTTGGAAAAATTTACAAATTTCAATCAGAAGGGATTTAAATTGCTAAACATTCCCTAGTAACTGCATTTAATCACAGTCTTTGCATTTTCCATGGCCCACTGTAAAAAATGACAGAAGACAAATACTAAAAATACATTTAACTTATTCTGAGTTTTGTATTATCAATAATGTTGAATTATTTAGACGATAAATAAAAACTGTCATGACCAGAAATATATTAGGATAACAATAAACGATAAGATAAATGCCCATCAAATTGATTCAGCCGTTTAATTATTATCTGCATTGCTTGATACACATACACTCTATATACATGTATAGGTAAAAAACAAATCCCAATGTGTTACAAAATAAAATGATAAACAGACTAATAGTAAACAAAGCGGCATCGAGTTGAATATGGAAAGAGAATTCCAGCAAACCTCTAACATTTCAGCTTCCAATAAGTCAAACTGGAAACTTCTGCACATCTACATTTGTAATTTATTTGTATCAAAGGGGCAACAGCTTTAGAGATCCTGACCATGCTTAAATGTATTTTCATTTTCACAAACCGTTATGCAGACCATGTACATTATTGGTCCGAAGGGAACTAATATTTCAGGTCTGTAACATTTTTAACATATTTCTTTAGTTCTCTCTTAGTCAGTGAGAACAGTTTTCTTTTGACTATATTCAACATTAGAGAGTTATTAGAGAGACATATCCAGCAACAATGATATCACAGTATCCAAAATGTATTCTTATTGGTTGGGCAACATGAATTTACTTCTAAAATATTCATATGTTTGGTTTAAATCCTTTCCTCTGGTAAATTAAATCTTACATTTTGTCAATAAGTGCTTGGATTAAAATCTAAATTGATAATACATAACATTTTCAGTGGCTCCATAAATAATCTAATTATTTTTTATAACTACCAGCGCTCAACCCCACTTAGCCTTTTTAATGACTTCTTTTTGACTATTGAGCAGATGTAACAAGTACATTTCTCCACTGTGAGATCAATTAAGTCAATCAATTAGTCAGATAGCATTCATTTATTTTCTTATGTTTAAAATAGACCAGATGACTTGACAGACATAAAAAACCACACTAACTGTTATCTACAGTAAAACATAGATTTTTCATGTAGTTGATTACAAATACTTGTGATTCAAAAGAGAAACCCAGTTTTTCTGCATAATATTTGTAATTATTGGGTAGGACTAACAAAAGTAAACCTTTTTTTTTCTTTATGAGCGAAGCAGTCCAATAAATTCATACTTTTACTCTACTTTTTCTAAGACACCGGATGTCATTACACGTAATAGCAAATGTCTCTTCACTCAAACCAGCACTTTGACCAAGATGAGAGGGCAGTAGTTTCTAGATCTGTGTGAGAAAAAAAACAAGATGATGTGAAAACCTGAGAGGTTGACAGAGACACACAGAACCTAGGAGAAAGCAACCGACAGACTGAAAAATTAGGGGCTCTACTGACCAGAAACGACTCTGACTCAGGCAAAGTCAACATCTTCGCTGACATCACTGACCTTCAGCTCCATCATTTTAACTTTAAAAGCTTTGATGGCCCAAACAGCCTTCATTTGTTTAAAGCCACAGGAGTCTTTACTACTACCACTGAGAAATGGTTACTCTATAGTACAGAGAAAAAGGAGGAAAAAAAGTATGTTTTAAATGTGAAATTACTGTTTACATCACATAAGTTAACATTAATAATGATCAAAATTTTTGGTAAGAGATTACCAGCTTAGAGTTTAAAGGTTGGGACCCCAAACTGATTTTTTATTGGTTGCCTTTTTTAAAAGGATTTTCTAAATAAGAGGACTTTACAGAGATGAGAGAGTTTGACAGTTGACCACAGGCGTCCCTCTGGCACCAGTCAAATATACATAGACTTAATTAACACTTTTACCAAATCCTTAACAGTACCAAAAAAGAAGTACTAGGTAGATTAGGTAGATTTTCATAAATCAAATGGTGCTTTTAGTTTTCTATCAATACGTTATCCGTTTTATGTATATCACAGATTATATGATATATATAATAAAGATATATAATTACCTAATAACTTTGCTTATTTACAAAGAGAGGGAAGTATACTGTAGAGAAAGATGACTGCTTTGCATCATAAAAATATGTCCCGCTTGCAGAATTAAAAAAGATGAAAAAAAGAAGATTCAAGACATCAAAAATAACTGTAATATCAGAAACAGAAAAAAGTAAATCGAAAAAAGCTGATGAAATGATTAATCAATTCTTTTAAAGTAAAAACTATGGAAACCAACCTGGTCCTAAATAAAAAAGTAACCCCCCCTCTACAGTAGACATACAGGTGCTGGTCATAAAATTAGAATATCATGAAAAAGTAGATTGATTTCAGTAATTCCATTTAAAAAGTGAAACTTGTATATTATATTCATACATTACATACAAACTCATATATTTCAGATGTTTATTTTGTTTAATTTTGATGATTACAAATGACAACAAATGAAAATCTCAAATTCATCATATCAGAAAATTAGAATATTACTGAAGACCAATAAAAACAAAGGATTTATAGAAATGTTGGCCAACTGAAAAGTATGAACATGAAAAGTATGAGCATGTACAGCACTCAGTATTTAGTTGGGCCTCCTTTGGCCTGTATTACTGCAGCAATGCGGCGTGGCATGGAGTCGATCAGTCTGTGGCACTGCTCAGGTGTTATGATAGCCCAGGTTGCTCTAATAGTGGCTTTTAGCTCTTCTGAATTGTTGGGTCTGGTGTATTGCATCTTCTTCTTCACAATGCCCCATAGATTTTCTATGGGGTTAAGGTCAGGAGAGTTTGCTGGCCAATTAAGAACAGGGATACCATGGTCCTTCAACCAGGTACTGGTAGCTTTGGCACTGTGTGCAGGTGCCAAGTCCTGTTGGAAAATGAAATCTGCATCTCCAAAAAGTTGGTCAGCTGCAGGAAGCATGAAGTGCTCTAAAACTTCCTGGTATGTGGCTGCGTTGACCCTGGACCTCAGAAAACACAATGGACCAACACCAGCAGATGACATGGCACCCCAAACCATCACTGACTGTGGAAACTTTACACTGGACTTCAAGCAACGTGGATGAAGTGCCTCTCTTCTTTTCCTCCAGACTCTGGGACCTTGATTTCCAAAGGAAATGCAAAATTTACTTTCATCAGAGAACATGACTTTGGACCACTCACCAGCAGTCCAGTCCTGTTTCTCTTTAGCCCAGGCAAGACGCTTCTGACGCTGTCTGTGGTTCAAGAGTGGCTTGACACAAGGAATGCGACAGCAGAAACCCATGTCTTTCATACGTCTGTGTGTGGTGGTTCTTGAAGCACTCACTCCAGCTGCAGTCCACTCTTTGTGAATCTCCCCCACATTTTTGAATGGGTTTTGTTTCACAATCCTCTCCAGGGTGCGGTTATCTTTCTTGCTTGTACACTTTTTTCGACCACATCTTTTCCTTCCCTTCGCCTCTCTATTAATGTGCTTGGACACTGAGCTCTGTGAACAGCCAGCCTCTTTAGCGATGACCTTTTGTGTCTTGCCCTCCTTGTGCAAGGTGTCGATGGTCGTCTTTTGGACAACTGTCAAGTCAGCAGTCTTCCCCATGATTGTGTAGCCTATAGAACTAGACTGAAAGACCATTTAAAGGCTTTTGCAGGTGGTTTGAGTTAATTAGCTGATTAGAGTGTGGCACCAGGGGCCATCAATTTTGAACCTTTTCACAATATTCTAATTTTCTGATATGATGAATTTGAGATTTTCATTTGTTGTCATTTGTAATCATCAAAATTAAACAAAATAAACATCTGAAATATATGAGTTTGTATGTAATGTATGAATATAATATACAAGTTTCACTTTTTAAATGGAATTACTGAAATCAATCTACTTTTTCATGATATTCTAATTTTATGACCAGCACCTGTAATAACTGGTTGAGCTTTTCAGAGCAGCCACTGTCAGGCATTTCTAATAACAGGCAGTGGATAAATTACATCTGAGAAATTTTCTCTCTCTCTTTCTCTCTCTCTCTCTCTCTCTCTCTCTCTCTCTCTCTCTCTCTCTCTCTCTCTCTCTCTGCGATGGATGAAAAAAATGGACGATGAAAAAAATATATATATTAAAAAAAATTATATATACTTTATATATTATTATAATTTTTTTTCATCATCCATTTTTTCATCCATCTATCTTCTACTGCTTAATCTGTCATGGTTGCAGTGAGGCTGGTGTCTAAAAAAGGCAGGGTACATCCTGGAGAGTTTGCCAGTCTATCACAGGGCAACACAGAGACACACAAACACGCATGTCCAATGCACACACACGCACACCTAAGGACCATTTAAAGACACCAATTAACTTAACAGTGAGAACATGCAAAGACTCTGGGCTGGGAATCAAATCCTTCTTGCTTCAAGGCGATTAATGTTATTATTATAATTGATTATGGGCTACTCAGTGACACAGGGGTTAGCACTGCTGCCTTGCAGCAAGAAGGTTGTGGGTTCTATTCCCGGCTTGAGGTCTTTCTGTGTGGAGTTTGCATGTTCTCCCTGAGCATGCGTTGGTTCTCTCCGGGTACACCAGCTTCCTCCCACAGTCCAAAAAGTTGGGGTAGGTTAATTGACTTCTCTAAATTCTCCTTACGTGTGTGTGCATAATTGGCTCTTTTTCCTGTTGGTCTCTGTGTTGCCCTGCGATGGACTGGCGACCTGTCCAGGGTGTACCCCGCCTCTCGCCCATAGACAGCTGGAGATAGGCACCAGATAATTAAATATAATTTTCAAGTATTTAGAGGCTTCATTAATGTGTTTTCTGGCTCAGCGGTCAAATAGTTTGAGCCTAAAATTACATTAGATACTAATTGTTGATTTTTCTTCAGAATTGTATGCTTTTTGTCCTTCTTTGTCTTACAAAAGAAAAGCAGCCTCATACTATCACAAAATCATTACCATGTTTTAGGTATTTACTTTCCTCTTTTTCTGAAAAGTTGTGATAGTTTCAAACCAGATGTTACAGGTGGAAACTTTTGTCTCATCAGTACATGGAATATTTTTCCTTAAAGTACTGAGAACCATGACAATGTTGTTTGGGAAATGTGGGAGAGACCGTTGTGTTCTTTTTGGTGAGCCATTTATTTGCCATTGGAGATAATCCAGGGACGCAAGTTTGCCCAAAGTCTCTTTTCTTTTATAGTTGAGCTATGAACACTGATCTCAACAGAGCCAATTGAGGTTTGCAGAGCTTCTGATGGTTTCAGCTCCTTTATGGACTCCTGAATGAGTCACCAGCTTGCTGTTGGAGTAATTTTGGGTAAATCTGAAACTCTTTTTTAAAAATTCTGATATTTTTTTCATAGCTTTGGATGTCTGTCTATAGATTGTTTGAGTCCCAAAGTCTTAAGGGAACACACATTGAGAGTGTTGTAGAGTATCTCTCTTGTGCTGAAGCCTGCAAGTACAGGAAGGATTATTTGATCCCAACCTTGGATAGTTGGAACAACTGTGAAAAAGATTAATGGATGGAGCCCTTTTAAAATTATTGCCACCAATGAGACGCTGCCAGTACTGTATGTATTAGTTGTGTAATGAGGGCTATTGGCCCCAGTAATCTCAGAGCCTATTCCCAGGTCTTTTGCCTGTAGAGTTCACTCTTTCAATAATACTTTAAATCAAACCATTTCTTATAGCAAGCAGAACTTAACCTGTAAAACAATTTCAAAGTTTTAGCACAGAAATAAGACAGAATACAGCGTTGGGCTTATGTCTGGAAGTCGTCACTGGCATCAAAAGAAAGGAGACGAGCCCTCAGAAACAGTTCTGTTACACCTTACTGCTATAGAGATATGTCCCCTCTTATCAAACCTGGTCCTTTTCAAAAAGTAACGTTATAGTTATTATTGCAATTTATAGGCTGTTTTATCTAAATCGGCTGCTCAGTATCTTTCCATTCTTTTCTCCTAACCTTGTAAGTCATCCAGTGCACTTGTTTACTTTTAATCTTACAACTGGAATATCTGCCGCAACTTGTTTGACTTCTGAGGGAGATTAAATAAACATAGAGTAGAAAAAAATACCATTCGCGATGGAGGATGTACATGTCTGTTGTTCTTGATTAATGGTCCGTCTGTTGACTTCACTTCTGATATATTTTGTAAGATTGTCAGAAACACTTTGATATATATTACATACAGAAATAACCTATAGCATTAGTAATAGTCATAATAATAATAATCAATTTTATTTATTTGTGCCTTTCTTGGCTTTTTAAGGTCAATTTACATTTAACATGAAAACAACACAATACCAGTCAAATTAGACAATGCAGTTAAGATCAGATAGAGCAAGCTAATTTAAGCATCTGATGGTGCCAGCAACTGTAGCAATGTGAATAAAATCAGAAAAATATGGAGGGGTGGGGTTGTTAATAGCTTTCAAGGTAACGAGTGCTTTGTAGCTGATTATGTGATTGATAGTAAAAGGTCAATCCAAATGGATTCAGATATAAGGTTCTGCTATTCTCAATGGAAGATGGGTTTGTTGTGATTGATGAGAAGGGTTGGGGACATGTGAGGTGGAAAAAGGGGGCGTCAGTGTTTGAAACCAGCAGCCTGTAATCCTGACACGCTCCGTCTGCCAATTATAAGGCCTTCAAACACAACCGATGGGAGGAAAAAACATGACCAGGGAGACCAGACTAGCGTCGTGGCATATTTAGCAACATACAGGCAGACTGTAATTACATATATGGCCAACAGAGAGATTTAATTACTTTCCTGCCTCAACTGATTGACAAGGCAAGTGAAGGGTAAAAGAGAGGCTTAAGTCAACAAGTAAGAATGATCGTGGTATTTGTTGCAGCTGATTTCAACAATATCCGACATGTAATATTATTATTTCGGAGATCACAATCTCATTACAAGAGGTCCCTTTCAATTTTGTCCAAATTGAAAAGTGATGAAATTACCGTATTAACTGTTTATATCAATCAAACGAAGTGCAAAGAGTGAACATTATGAAACTGGTAAGAGATATTTTTTCTTATTTTATATATATATACATAGATTAAAATTAGATGGATGTAGGAGTACAAGTAGCCCTTTGGAAACAGTAGTACCTGTTCTATATCTTGTCACAGCAGCAGGTAGCCTAGACTAGGAGATAAGTGAGAATAATTGCTCAGCAATGTCCTTCCACCAGTCACTATTTAGTCCGCACAGCATGCAAGTATTGTACTGGCAAATTGTTGGAAGCAATTCAACCTAAAATTCGTAACTGTTTTATGCTTTGGCTTTTATTTGGGACCACCATCAATTCTCCCATTCCCCAATGTGTAGCCTGACTTCACATCTAGTGTACACAATAGCATTGTATGCCTTTCCTCTCTCAGTAACATGAAGTTTATTCATTCTCACATACATAAACCATTAATGTCGCGGTTCATGTTGTATTATATGGAAGTATTTTAGAACATTAAACCAGTCTCGCATATAATTTAAATCAGTTGTAAATCAATAATTTACAACATCTTCTTTTAGTCACGCTCCCCATTCTGGCACAAAATTGCCAACTTCAAAGGTTTGAAATGGCAAATAACAAAGAATTGCAAATATAAAATAGAAATAAAAAACACATGAAAAATGTCAAATAGATAAAAAATAAAAGCAGGGGTAAAAACAAAAAGGCTAACTTTGACCAAAAAGCCAAGCAATTAAAATATATTTTTAGAATAAATGTAACACTAGACAGCAGAGGGGCATGTTTATGTATTAGGAAATTATTTCATAAACTGGTAGAAGCAAAAGCATTGGCCCTTTTAGCTTATATATACAATCTAATATAAGATAGGGATAGAGTAAAGTTTGGAAAGAACAAAACAAATAGGTAACAAACTGAAATATGTTACCTGAAAATATCATTGTGTTTTTCTGTCTGAATAATTGAAATTTCAACTTCAATACAGTTAAGTGCTATATAACTTGACATGTTAATTGCAGGTAAAATGACACTAACTTTGATGTTATATGAAACATTTGGACAACCATACTCATCTCATGTATCATTCTCTCCATTAAAAGCTCTGGAAAAAAATGGGAGATTGTGATAAGCTTATCACAACAATCCCAAATTTGTTTTAATCACCCTTAAAACCTTGACAAGAAAGTTTAGGTTGAGCATTCTTCATTCTTCTGCTTCTTTAGAGAGGGAATAAGTTTAGTCTTCAGCAATAATGGCACTTCTACATGATTAAAATAGTATTTGCTACAAAGATATCTGATAAGTCATGGTTTAGAGATTAAATTAGATGAAAAAAAATGGTAAATGCATATATATGTATCTAAAAGTGCTCAATATATATATATAATTCTGTGTAAAATTGCTGTTGGGAACAGAAGGAACCGAAACATGTTTATATTTGTGGTTAAGATATTCCTATCTTCTAAAATTAAGGAAAACGTGATGTTTTCATCTTTTTAGATAGCGTGCTGCTCTTGTTTACTCCCTTGTGCGCATCTTACATCATTACAACCGCAGCAACATAATAACAGCATACACTGCAGATGCACACGCCAAGAGACCAAAGCATATACCTCATGCCGTCCTTTCATCAAACACCACATTCACACTTCCAGTAAAACGTGGGCTTCTTAACGATGGGTCGTACCCCGGGATGGTTCTCAGCCCTGTTTCCGGTGGGTCGCCACATGATGAAGACTCCACATATTGTTTATTGAGCTTCCATCACATGCAGTTTTCCACTTTATTTTTGAAAAAAGAAGTAGATATGAAAAAAACAACTTGAACAACTTGTAAGAGTTCTTCTCTTTTTATAAAAATGTTCAATCCAATTTAATGTTTCTCCTTGAATCATTGTGATTTTTCTATCATCTAAGACTTTCAATATCTGTTTATATAAAACATTAATCATAGATCTATGTCATTATAAGCATCCAAAAACACAGTGTAATTCATGTTGCCTCTGGTTTACTATAGTTTAGGACCATTCAAATAAAAAAAAAAGCTTATGAGGCACAATATGCAAAATATCAATTTTATTTCTCCCCCCAGTGATCCTTACTAGTTGTAAGGTATTCACAGTGATTGCTGTAACGCTTTTTATTACCACTGTGACAGCGGCGTGTAATGGAGGCTGCTGTGTTTGCGCAAGGTGAGAAAAGGAGAATTACGAGGGAAAGCGTTTTCAGGGATCACCAAGATTTTCTGACCCTTGATGATGACTGGTTTATCATCCGATCAGACTCTCTAGAGCTTTGTTCTTGAATTTATTTGCTGAACACGATTCAGCATTTGAGAGTCCAACCTGCTGGTCCCACACCATCCATCCTCATTAGGTCAGTGGGCACTACTCCACTGTACAAAAAAAAAAAAGGTAGCTGGGTGCACAGTATTATAGGAATGTGAATGACTATGGATAAGCAGCATTTCATGAAAAATTTTATATACATTTAAACATTATACAAATAAATAAGTTATTCAAAAAGGGCGAAAACAGATACTTTTTAAAGTGGCAGTTTATTACAGATCCAAGATTATGCACACATTTACAGAGAGATTAGGAAACATTTACTTTTTTTAAACTGATGCTATAGACATTCTTCTCCCATTTTAATGTTTTTATAGATAGCTCAGCAGGCAACTTATCAAGATTTTCAGCTGTTTTATTTCAATAATAAATTACAGCTGTTAAATACTTTGGGATTCTTGATGGCTCTTACAGGTGTTTAACATAATCATAAACATAATCAACAACAAATATACTCTCTGCCTGAAGCAACCTTTAAGAATAAAGCGATTCTGTGAATTGATTCATAAAGCTAAGATATTACAGCCTGTTTAAAGCGTAATACTGTCGGCTGCCTTAAATGTCATTGTTAAAATAAACAGTCCATCCATTAGACTGTTTCCATTCATAATACCTCCTTTTATTTGTCACGACACTATTGTGGCTACCAAACAAATTTGTACAACTCTCCACCTCACTCACCAAAATATCCATTTCTGCCTCAGTAAAAACTGCTCTTGTTTCTGGTCTATTTTCAGTGTTTGCCAATGGCAACAATGAAATAACATTAATCAGCTGACTCATTTACATCCACAATGAAGTTAATACAGTACTTTGCATGGACTATTTTGTATTTATTTATTTCATTTAATGCATGCACACAGGTGTAATTTATCAAAGAAACCAGTCTTTTTTTATGCATCTGCATGATTTGATGTATCTGTTTTTTTTTTTTTTTTTTTTTTTTTTTTTTTTTTTGCATAGGCCTTTTTTGGATTTTGGGAGTATGTACAGTTTTAGTATAAATCCCATGCAATCTTTGATATATGAGATCCTAGACCTTGATCACTCTGAAATGCTGGGATGACATAAAATGGACTCTAAATACACCCTTTAAACATCTTACAGTTACGAGTGATGCAACATTTCCTTTGACAGATTTTAGAGACAGGTAGATCTCTACAACATTTTTTCCAATTAATTTATGTCAGACTAAGAGGATAACACCAATTCTTTGGCAAAGGTTATTCTGTAATAACTAAGGAAAATGCTTTGTTCCGGTGCATGCGGAACCCCTATTGCAGGTTTCTACTCCTGCACACAGACATACAGATTCATGCAAAATAAATCACATGTACCTATATCTGCAGCTCATATTCAACATTGAAATACAATTTTATTTGTATTTAGTAAAATACTTGGAAATTATAGCTCGTACCTGGTAGAAACAATACTGATTTCTAATTACAGAAACTTTTATTTTAATGGAAGGAATACACTGGTTAGATAGACATTAGCACATCAAACATTTAAACGTATATTTTTGATCATGTCTTTAAACAAAGCTAATGAAATAATATTATCTTGTGTGCATTTGAGATTTCTGGGTTTATATAATGTAAATAAAACTTTAAATCTCCAAAACGTTCTTTCTAAAACCTTTTTGCTCTTAATAACAAAATAAAAAAAACAGAAATTTTTACTGGACAGATGCTGTATAACAAAATGGTCCCTTAAATTACACCTTCTATCAATAGAGACATAATACTTACACCTTTAAAGATCTTAACATCTTGTCAAGATAATATACTGTAGGTTGAGCCCGCATAAGAGTAAAACAGAAACTGTCAAAAAGTTTTAATAATGCATTCCTTGTGTTTAAAAATAATACATTAAAAAAAATGCGGTCTTGCTACTTTTCTTAGAGAGCTAAACACAAAAATACAAGTAAAACATAATATCAGTATCATCTTTAAATCATTATTATTTTCTCACCATTATCTTGTTTAAAATATGTAACCTTTAACTGTGTTTTGCAACATAAAGCAAATAGTGTAGGATCTTTTCTTGCTGTCTTTTGCTGTGCTGCAATTACTCAAAAGTCTTTGAAACTCAAACAGAATCCCACAGCAGGGGTTCCATGTGCACATGCTCACACATACAGACATGCAGACACATGCACAATAAAACATATGTACATATATCTTTTGCTCCCAGCAGATGTTTCACTCACCACTGCCTTCCCAGAAACCCACAAGTGAGCGTATTTTCCCGCCGCAGGGTCGAAGAGCAGAACCACTGAAGAAGACCGCTGCACCCCAACATAAAACAAAACACCAGAAGAAGAAAAAAATGTACTGAAAACCTTTCAAAAAGGGACGGAAGGGAAAAAAGCAAAGGATTTTCTAATCCATCCTTTATTGAGGTGGCTGGTTTTCGGCAGCGCAACCTTTTTTATGTGTGAGAAGGCTGGCCTGTAATTTGGGTAGCCACGTCGACCAGAGGGAGTTGTAATAAAACGAAGCTCTATTCTGGGATGCTCTGTAATAATGGACGCCACCATCCACTGCTCTTGTTAGGCATGGATGGATGGATGGATGGATGGATGGATGGATGGATGGATGGATGGATGGATGGATGGATGGATGGATGGATGGATGGATGGATGGATGGATGGACGGACGGATGGACGGACGGATGGACGGACGGACGGACGGATGGATGGATGGATTGTAGTGACATTTGCTGTGAAAATGTTTCACTAAACGTTATTAGCCTTGCTAAAATAAAATATTTAATTAGAAGATTAAGTCTGCTACAAAGTATCTTAATTAGACCAACATTATCAGCTTGCTAACCTGGCAGATGTTTTGAGCAACCATGATGCCCTTCAATGCTGTTACAAGTCTGTGTGGTTGGATTTTTGCATTCAGACACCTCTCTATAATCTCCACGCCATGTTAACAGTCACCCATTATGCCAAGGCCATACTTAGGAAATCACGTTGGCATACACATCCTGTCATTAGAAGTGTCTATTGCTATTGCATTGTAATTACATTTTAGTAGGTTGTTATTACACCATTTAGAAGTTGTCCATCTTACCTCAATCTCCTCCTTAATTGGTCATGTTGGTTTGTCCCGCCCCCACCTCCTTCCCAGGTCCGCCCACCTTTTTGACGGAACATTCCAGCGGTCTAAGCATTTTAAGCTTGGGAATATTACAACTGAGGCTAATGTGCCACAAAATGAATGAAACAATGAGCAGAAGCAAAAAAAAATAGGCCAGGGGGAAGGCACAGAAACTTGAAAGGCGACAGAACTTGGAGGAGAAGAATGAAGAACTGAGAAGACATGAAAGAGGAAAAAAGGTTGAGGCTAATGTGCCACAAAATGAATGAAACAATGAGCAGAAGCAAAAAAAAAATAGGCCAGGGGGAAGGCACAGAAACTTGAAAGGCGACAGAACTTGGAGGAGAAGAATGAAGAACTGAGAAGACATGAAAGAGGAAAAAAGGGTGAAAAAACTGTTTTTTCGTTGCATGACAGATTCCCTCCCAGCCAACCAAGGCTTGTCCTTTAATACCATGAGGCCTTCATGTGGCTTCTCAATGATTGGACATGGGGCAAAGTAAACCACACTTCTGCCATGCTACTTATTATACTGCATTGCTCACACTCTGCATGTGTGCATGAAAAACCGTGCCTCTGTGTGTCTGCCTATTTACAGTAAATGTGCACACACATGTGTATATAAGTTTAGCTGTGGCAAGGAAGGATTTAATGAAAATTGCACCTCTGGGTTTGTCAACAAGGTTATGATGCATGGCAAATTCAAATTGGAAAAAATATAGAATTTCAAAAAATGTTTCACAATGGTAGTGTTGACTGAACACAAGCTTTTTGAGCATTTAAACAAGTCCAAGCCTTTTGAAATCTTAAGATTATTTAGTCACTAATGGCTCAGTTTGAAACAGCTGATTTTTAATGAACAAATCCTGAAATTGTGGTGCTACTACAAGGCTGAAGTATAACTGATATAATGAGGTTACTCAGAACTTACAGATTTTTTATAACATTAGATTTTTTTCAACGGCCAAAAAAAAGAAAAGTGTCTTTGTAAAAAAGTTATGTAGGTCAGATATTGAAATGTCGCACTTTATAAGTTACACACAGCAAAGGCATCATTGGAAATGTTACAATTGTGGTTAAGTTTACATACCCTCCCATTAAAGAAACTGATAATTTCACAATAACAATTCAAATAACAAGTTTTAATGTCACTTAATTTATTATTTTGTCAATTTCAATTTATTTCCCTTGCAGCTGATTTTTTTCTGTCTTTAATGGAAGGGTATGTAAACATTTCAAGCACAACTATATATCATTTCTATGTACAGTAAAATCAATCAAAAGGATGAAGCTTATAAAAATGAAGGCTAGAGGCTGTTACCTTTGTGATATTTATGTTTTAATCCAACCTTTTCTATCTCTTAAAGGATTGTGATATCCTAAACAAAATGTTATATTGATGCTGATGCTTCAAGATAGCAATATTGTTTTAATTTAACATTTTGTGTTGGATGTGTTTTTTTGTTTTTTTTTTAACCTGATGATAAATATAAATTAATCACACCAGCACTATCAGCTATACCGCTGTACTTTATGCACACATGTTTAACTGAATTTATGTATTTTTTTGCCTGAAAAGGATAATATTATATTCTACGATAGAGAATCTTTTTTTTTTTATCCTGTATCCAAATTATGATATGTATCATCACCAACATTTGATTGACAGATTGTACCTTGACATGATTGAAAACTCTGATGAAGTGTCATTAAAATCCTTCCATAGCTTTTCAAGTTATCCTGTACACGCACAGATCCACAATCAAACACAAAAACTATCCTAAAAACATAACTTCCTTGGCGAGGTAACAGCTGAGTTTGTCTCCATTTTTAATTAGAGAAAAATCTAGAGCCTACTTTCTGCTGTCTAATGTGCATCAAACAGTATGGCAGGAATCAGTTAGTACTATTTCTCTGAGCAACTACTGTAATTAAAAGGACAAACCAAAGACACTATAAGGAAAAATTGTCTTAATGACATTTTTTTTTTCTTTTCTTTTTGTTTACATCAGCCCCTTAAACCTTGGAAGACATAAGGAATGAATCAGTCACTGACTGAGACTAAGTCCTTTTGACTCATTTTACTGTACCTTCATATTTTTTACCCAGGTCGCTTCATGTGGCTTTTGCTTCCCTCTGCTGTTGAACTGGTCAAATCAACTGATGGCTAATCATGCTAATAAAATAAATGTTTTTTGTTTTTTTATGCATGTTTGACAGTCAAGTAGCAAAATATATTTTTGAAGACAAAATACAACTAAAAAAATACTCTTACAGCTAATTAACATTTTAAACTTTAAATAAAATTCATGTGAACTCTTGCTCTATGTATATCTCTCTGACACACATAGTATACACACACACAAACACCGAAATTCTTTAAATAATTTTTGTACTGAGGACCTTGTGATGACTTACATTCAATTCAAAGACTTTCTATAGCCTAACACTGACTCTAATCCTTGACTTAACCTAACCCTAATAGGGAGTTCAGTCCTAAACCTAACACTCAAAGAAGATGAGGACCGAAAAAAAGGTCCTCACTTTGCATCAAAGTCCTCACTCAACTAGTAAAATGGGACAAATACGTTTATATGTGCATGCACAAGTACACACATAGACTTCTACACACAGAGTATAAGTTGTTATTATAGTCACTGTTGGTCAGACAGTTTTTATAAATTTGTCAAGTAGCCAATTATAGTAAGTCAAATTGGACTTGATGTGTCTGTGTCAATATGTGTGAATGCCCATGTGTCCGAACAGGAAGTTGTGGTGACCGGTTTGAGGTCAGTGGTAGGAAAGAATGGGAGCTATGCTGCTGCTGAGACAACGGCTGGTCACAGCACAAGCTCTGGGTTTCCGGACACACTGCAGCCCAAAACCACATCCCATCATTACCCCCCTCAATCCCCCCATACCTGGTGAGTATGCACTACGGATCCTTTTAAAGTAATTCAACGTGGTACTTTCTCCCCTTTGTGTGCTGTTTTACTTCACCTTTTCCCTTTTTCATCCATCTCATGCCAACACTAAGCTTTTTTCAGTGAAATTATAGAAAATGTTTCCACACTAAATGCTGCCCCACCCTTCTCTTTAAACATTAAACACTGCACAACATTGTGACCACAGGAACTCAAGTTTAGTATCCTGGTTCTGTTTGTAAGCCAGAATTATCCCACATTCCACTAAACAAGACATTGGACTACAAAAAAATTTTGCAAAAAGTGCTCAAGTTACAACTTTTTATATTTTCTTTTGCCCAGGACAATAAAATATTACAGTTAAGTCAATATGATCTGATCCAGTTTGTTCTTTGTACTACCGTAGTCCCCTTATTCTGCTGAGCAAGAGCAAATAATACATTATTTTTACCAAGATTCTAAAAATCAAATGCTAACTCTACAAAGCCTAACGCACAAATTCATTAAAAGCCTCTCAAATTCTTTCTTACATGATATAATGTTACAAACACAAAGTTAAGCATTTTATCATGGATAGGATGTGATAGAGCAAACATAAATATTAATATAAATTTTCTGTTAGGTTCAAAATCTCAAGCTGGCACCATTCAGCAAACATAACCATCGAAACCCTAAGTAAAATCCAGTACAACAACTTTGCGTTTGGAAATTTGTAAGTTCTCCTGTGTTTAATTTAATTACAAAATTAATAGAGATAATTTGGAAATACCTCAGACGTTTGATAGCGGAAATAAGTTAGAGGTAAAGTTTTTCTGAAGTTTCTAGCCAGGCTTATTGCAATATGTCTCAAGCTTTGACCATTTTCCCATCCATCAATTAAAATGGTAAAGCATAAACCTATCGAGTCCTTACTTTCAATTAAAGCTGACATGCCTGACAAGAAGTTTCCTATGTTAACTCCAGAGGAGCTGCAGATGTAAGGCTATATTAACGCCTCTATTTCATTTAAAACTTACACATAACGTCCAACTGTAACATACAAAAGGTCATCATCAGAGTGTCATTTGGTTGTAAGTGTTCTCCTGTTTTCAGTTTTACTTTGATTTTATATGCATGAAAGTGGCATTTATGTGTTGGGGGATTAGCATTTTACAATAAAGGATCTATAAGGTGTCAATTTTCTAGATGTATTTCTGAATGCAATATATCTATGGTGAATACATCTCTGATTGCATACTGTACTTAACAATGCTGATTGGAACTTCTGACACATGTTGGAAGACTTTGTTGATAAAAATCATTGCAGAGTTTGTGATTAGTTGTCAGGGTCGTTCTTCACTCAAACATGTAAAGATAAAAGTGGAGCTGCTTCAACTTTTCCAGGTAACTTTTGAATTCCTCCAGACAATTTTGAGGAGAAAACTCCCAGCCCCGGCTTAATCGATGTCTGCTGCTCAGAGTTTTATCAATGTTTAAAAAGTGTATCTTAAGCTCCACAGGGAATGCAGGGGCCTAAATATTTCAATTTGCCTCACATAATGAATCAAATATTGGCATTTAAGAGAGGTAAAATTTACAAATATATATTATATTTGTGTCAGAAAGTACTGAACAAGTATATCTAATATTGAAATACCAAATTTTCTCACCTTTGATACGATGAAAATCTTAATTATCTTATGGCAAAACAGAAAAAACATACCAAGATGTAAAATTGGGTAAGACCTAATGGGCCATTAGAAAAGACAATAGCCTAAAATGGCACAATTTCTTAGTGCCACCAACAATTTCTAGTCTCTCTGGTAAAAGTAAAAAAACTTAATAGCTGTTTAACAAATTTGTAGACTACCAGAAATGCTAAATTAATATATATATATATTTTTTTTTTCTGAGATTGTTGGTTTTGGTCAAAATTGCTTTCACTGTAATAAAATAACATAGCTTGTGATTTCTATTCATTTTAATACCCAAAGATCTACTACTTCATTTTTTTTTAAATCACAAAAGTCGGTTAGAGACTCAACTGTATGGATTACTCAAGATTTCATACAGAATGTCATCATGTCAACTATTATCTATCAGCACTTTGTCATTGGATACATATGACCAAGAACCAACAGATGGTCTGAATGAGACTCTTTACTGCAATGGGTAGGTTCGGGTATATCAAGAAGAGATTTGTCATTATTCTTTATCAAGTATAGAAATAAAAGAAAAAACACATTTAAATGTGTGGCAGCGCTCTGCTCTGGATTCCTTGAGAGATCAAAACTACTTTTCTAAATGTGATAAGCAGTAACAGCATTGAAACTCTCCTCGAAAAAAAATCATTGAAAAATTATAACAATCATTTTGTCATAAGATGACAAGATGTTGATGTATCTATTCATGTATCTCTAGAGCGGAAAGGTCCTCAAAGTCGATCCACAAAATAATGATGGGGTCGATAAATATATGCCATTGTTTATTACAAAAAGAAAAGAAAAGATATTGAGATAGTGTATCAAATCGCTTCAACTTGACAAATAAGAACTATTTCATCATGTTGTATCTTGTAAAATAGATCAGTGTGGGTTTTTTATGCAACATAATGTGAAAAAAAATTCTGTTGGTTAATTTTAGCTTTTTTTCTTGCATTGATTCTGTTTGTTATGTTTAAGTTACACATTTTCACATTATGTTTGCTTTCCAGTGTGGACGAAAACTTTGAGCCAAAGGTAGAAAAGATCACCTCCTTGAGACCAGTAGATGTCAGTGTGGGAAAAGGAAAGCTCACAGAATAAAAACACTGCACATGTAGAGCAATGGAACCATTAAAAATTTCATATACACTTTTATTAAGATCGGAATAATTATATGATTATCGCTGGCATCATTCATGAAATATAGGTACTCATTCATTAATGTGCTGAAATTAGCTTTTTTTTTTCTTTTGTGCTTAACTACTGTACCAGAACTTATAAGCTAAAACTTATAGGTGTTTTTTTTTTTTGTTGCACTAGCTTATTTTTATGCAATTTTATAACAATTGACATACTTAGCCTAGGCCTACTTTTCTGTTTGTTTATTTTTTATCAAAAATGTGTTACATTGCTCTAATCAGGGGTCTTCAACGTGTCCCAGGCCAAGGACCCCCAAACTGATGGTGAGATGGAGAGGGGACCCCTAATTATAACCCCACTCCTGATCAAAATCTTAAGACCAGTCAAAAAATTGCAAGAACTTGCATTTTGCACTATTGGATCTTAAGAAGGTTCTAAGTAGAGCTTCACAATGTTAAAAGAAGAAATCAGAGTAAGAGACAAAAACTTTTGAGCGGGGATTTAATTGAAAACTGCATTTACACTCAAACATGATTTTTTTTTTCCACAAAAAAAAATGTTTGCAAAATGCAAATTCTTGCAATTTTTTGACTGGTCTTAAGATTTTGATCAGCAGTGTATTGTATGAAACTGTGTTCTATCAAACTGGTCCTATAGTCACTCTATTAAACCTGGGGTAATTTCACCCTGGGATTATTAAAGTATTTCTGATTCTGATTTCTCGTTGATGGGGCAGGTGTTGTGAATAAAACCTTGCCCAGCTTAAAAGAGCTCTTGTGTGTTGCTGAATGTGTGCATCGATGACTGAAAGACATCTTCTGCCTCCATTTATCTGTTTACTACATTGTGATGAATCATGTTAATGTGTATTTAAAGACATTTCAATTAGTGGAAAACATGCAGGGAGGAATACATATATGAATATATTTGTCATTTATGTTGAAGACTATCTCAAAATATAAGTCGTGTTTTTAGAATTTTAAACAATGTAAATTCATATTTCCAAAAACAGAGAAAAACTTTTTAAGATTAGATATTTGATGCGTCAAATCTAAATAATCTTTCAATGACTTTTTGAAGAACTAAAAAAAATCTAGAGTCTATGTTTCTGTTCTTACAATAAACGTATTGGAACAACAATGAAAATTTTTTTTATATATATATATATATCTTCTCATTTCGACTCTTCTGTCAGATAATTGACTTATTTTTACTCAGAAACACAGATCTGCATTGATGAGTAAAAGACATGTTCTGCCTCTATTTATCTGTTTACTACAGTGTGTTAAATTTGTGTTAATGTGTATTTAAAGACATTTCAATTAGTGGAAAAAATTGCAGGGGGCAATATAAAAAAAAAAAGTCTTATCAGCCAAAAAACTTTCTCGACCCCCATGCAGTACCTCAACGGACCCCTAGGGGTCGCAGACCCCCTGTTGAAGACCTCTGCTCTAATGAATTAATACACAATATATGAACCGTATTTATTTTCTTTTACTCAAATTCTAAATAATTTATTTTGCCTACACTATAAATCATTTTTTCCCCCATTTATTATTTTTAGGATTTTAAGTTTCCAGGACTATTTCTTTAGTGCGCATGCGCACTGCCAACTCAGCTGACAGAAAGCAGTGATATCAGGAATCAGATGACCATGGCAGACTCGGGAAGTAGCGAAGAAGTAGCTGTGATTTGCAACACCGACATTACTTCATCGGAGTCGGAGAACAACATAATAAACACGGTTGTACTTTCTAATTCTTTCAAACCAACACGGTTGATGTTTAAACGGTTTGCCTCATATTATCCCGAGAGAAAACACTGACAGTATGGCCTAAATTAGCCGAGTTATGGTGACGCCTACCAACCAACAAAAAAAAAGCAGTTGGGTTTTTTTTTTATAGATTTTTTTTTTTTTTTTTTTTTAACTTCTGTGTTAGTGACAACCTTTGTATATGACGGTTAAAGTTGGTATAGGAGTTGGTAAACGTGCCTGCTGACGACGTTTAAAAACTTCTTCAACTTTGCTCTAGCCGTTAGCTTGCCAGTTAGCCAGGCTAAACGGAAAGTTTAGTTTATCTGAATGAGCCCTATTCATCCAGCTTGCTCCATGTTATCTGTGCACAGTTTGCATATCCCGTCCTGAAAAAATACGTCTTTGTTTCCCATGCTCGGTCGGTTGTTGTTTATATGTGTAATGTGAGTTACTCTTAGGAAAAAGCACAGATGTCAAAGCTTCTGTTCTTCTAAAATGTATCGAATCTGCTGCTTTTGCTCATGCATCGCACCTTTCTGGCTTTAGATGGTGGAAAGAAGCACAGCTCTGCTGAAAAAAATGGAAATAAGCGTTGCAGAGGCAGATAAGAGGACAGGGAAGAACACTGTTAATATGCAAGAAACCTACACTGTCTACCTCATAGAAACACGGTAAGCTATGAAGCTGCTCTTATTTGCTGATATTCATAAGTTTAGCTTTAGAAACATTTTATGCTGATAGTTGGCGTTTATTCTACTATTATATGTGCTTTAACATGTATGCTGAATCCATACTAAGCACAGGGTTCCATGTAGATCCTTAAAAAGTCTTAAAAGGCATCGAATTCTTCTATATAAAGTTAAGGCCTTTATTTAGTATTAAAAAGTCCTAAATCAGTCTTTCATATGTCTTAAAATTTTCACAAAGTCATAAATAGGATTTTCTTTTTTTAATTCATATAAAAATTTAAAATAATTCATAATTTTTTGACATTTACCGAACAGCTTCACTGGAAGAATCATTAGTTCCATCCTGACAGCAGAACCAATAACAACAATGTTGCAAACAGACCTTGGGGTGATGCGCCAATAACATGGGGAAGTGTAAATTCAATGAGTTTTCTGCAATGGCAAAAAGCAGCACCAGGGGATGTATATGAGGAATGGCGTATTTTGAGCAAGAAGTCATTCAACCTCAGCACGATGGGAATCAGAGCTGTGGAGTCAGACATGTGAAGAGTGAAAAACAAAGCAGGAAAATGAATTTACAGAGAAGCAGCAGCTATTTCTCAGTTCTGTTCCACCCTTGTTTCTGCAAGGCCTCTACAGCCATCTCCGACCTCAAAAAAAGCACCAGAAGCGCCAAACCTCCAGATAATGTATCTGTTATTAGTGTATTTTTAGCTTTCTTCCTATATGGAAAGTTTTTCAAAATTGTAAACACTGGGCCAGAAAGTAATGGTTTATGTTAAAATAAGTATCAGGTTAAATTTGTCGCAACCAGGTTTTCTTGTGTTTATTGTGAAGTTGGTCTTAAAGTTTTTTTTTTTTCAAGGGACAAAAAGAAGTCTTAAAAAGTCTTAACTTTTAACTTGCCTTATGTTGTAGGAACCCTGTAAGCTTGTTTTTTAAGTTACATTTATGTAGATTAATAATTAACCTTAATTATTTAGAGTAACTTAATAGAGTGAACTTGCAGAACAAAACTTTAAACCCATTTTGCAGATTTATTGTGGTTTTACTATTTTTATAATACTAAAATGTTTCATATGAACAATTTGATTGCAATTCAGTCAGATATGTTTACCAAAATAAGTGTATTTTTCAAATCAAGATCTAATATATTTAGGGCTGCAACTAACGATTATTCTGCAAATCAATTAATCTGATTATATTTTTTCCAACAATCGGATAGGCAAAGGTTCCTTAAAGATTTTTTAAGAAATTAAACCAAGAGGAGTTTTGGATAGAGCATATTGACAGACAAAAATGTTATTTTATCTTAAATGCAAAATGTTTACATTAAGGGTGGAACGGTTCACAAAATCCACGGTTCGGTTCGATTCACGGTTTCGTGGTCACGGTTTTCGATTCGGTATATGTTGATTGTTACATCGAAATCCCATAAAAATTTATGAAATTAATGAAAAAAATCCCCCAAAAAATAATGGATTGTAATTATTTTAAATGATCCGCGGAAACCTTGGATCATTTCCGTATGTTTTGCTGCTTTGAATTTAATCATCTCGCGCATGCTCTCTACCATCTCCAAGGGACTCAGAGGGGAGCGGACGGGAGCCACAGTGAAGGCTGCAGGCTTTACTTTGAGCAGCCTGTCTGGAGCGCAGCGGTGGTTGCTGACGGAGTATGAGGGATTTCGGGGTTAGCATGACATGTTGCTGTTAGCATAAACAAAACGTGTTGCACTTTTATCCACAACTTTCTTTCCACCGTCATCGTAGGTCACTCTAAATGCAAAGCGGTCCCATACCTATAAAGTGCTGCTGGCGCGTCTTCCAACTCCTGTTCTTTCCCACTCGCCATACCCACACAATTGTCCACAACAACTGATTTTTTTCTGCTACACCCGGCTAAGCTGCTTCGCTTCTTCTTCTTCTTGTTTACTACTGGTGGTTGGCTTTGGGCGCAGTACCGCCACCTTCTGCTCGGGAGTGTAAACGCTTCGCCTATGAGAAAAAGGAGCAGCGCATGAACCGAACGAAACACACGCGAACCGAACAAAGACAGTCGAACCGAACGGTTCGGACGGTTTTAATAAATCGTCCCATCCCTAGTTTACATATTTATTTACAATTTTGATATAATCACTGCTCTAAATGCTCTCTGTCAGCTAAAAGCACATTTTACAGTCTCTGTACTCCAGTTAACGATTAATCGATTACTGTATTAGTTGACGATTATTTCAATAATCGATTAATCATGATTGGTTTGATTAATTGTTCAGCCCTAATACATTAAGGTTAAAAGTCAAAAATTGGGCGGGGCTTGCTGGTGTGATTTGGATCATTGTCTTTATAACCCAAGTGTGCATAAGATGAAGGTCCCAAACTGATGGGCAGTAATTCTACTTTAAGACCATTTGATAAAAAAGGATTCAGTCAGTTTACATCAGTTACAGCAGATTTTCCAGATAAAACAAGACCCAGATTCCAAGAAGCTCCACTTTTATCCCACCAGTCCACAGCATTGTTAGAATTAGAATATTTTTGACCGAAGTAATACAGACTTTTAGGTAATTGTATGTCAGGAATTTCAGAATATTTTAATGTTTTGGGTCTAAGATAATTATAAATGTAAACTGATGAACATTTATATTACACTTTCTTTAGTAACAGGAATACCTTTGACAATGATAACCAATCGAATATGCAGCTTAAAAATACTACCATGAATACAATTCAGGAGAGCTTCTGTTCAGTTGACACTTCATCTATTCTGTTCATCTATTCCGGATTGATTTGGATGCCCCCAAAAACGCTTCCCTTCAGAACTGGAACCTGAAAATCGTATACGGTACTTAAATAGAAGTGTCTGACGATTCTTTATTCTAGTTCTTGGTTGTTGGTATTTTTGCTAACATGTTGCAAATGCTCTGATAAGTGTTTTATTTTTTCCATTCCTTCTCTTTTTGCTTTAGGTGTCTGCAAGAAGCCCTTCTCAATCTTCTTTATCATTCTAAAAAGCTGTTTAATTCTGTATCTCTGCTTGAAGGCCAGCCGAATCAGTCTCAGAAGGAGGTACGCCAGCTGCACCCGACACTTTATGGAGACGCTACAGTGAGTTTGAGCTCCTCAGAACATTCCTCTTGGTCACATATCCCTACATCATCATCCCTCCATTACCAGAAAAAAGGGTGAGATTTAGTCAATAGTAATTTGTTAAATCTGATATAATATGGAAAAAGTGAAAAGGATCACTTCATAGGCCTTTGTTTATGCTGTTTCTATTTTTGACTTTATCGCTTGCAGGCAGAGTTTGTGTGGCACAAGCTTTCAGCGGATAACCTCGACCCAGATTTTGTAGAGCGGCGAAGAGTTGGTCTAGAAAACTTCCTGCTGCGTGTTGCATCTCATCCTGTCTTGTCAAACGATAATATTTTCTTCCTCTTTCTCACAGAGGTTTGTAACCAAATGTACAACATATTTGTCCCTTTTGAACCCAATTGCATTTTACAACCAAAATCTCTGTTGATTTGGACCTTTCGTGACTGTGTGGTGTGAACACACTCAGGTGAGCTCTGAGGCCTATTTCACTAAAGCAAAATTAGGAAATCCAGGACAAGAGCTGAAGCCAGGCTGGAACTAGCATAATGAGCGCATCCTGGGTTCATCCAATTCACATAGAGCCAAGCCAGGATTCACTCGTTTACGTCAAGCCAGATGTAAATATTCCAGCTGAAAGGTAGAGTGCAGGATGTTCTTTTTCTGTGTAGATCATCAAAATAAGTGGTCCTCTTAATTATCATTCATTCTGGTGATATGGTCACGTGCTACCTGCTTGACAATAGTTTATTGGCTTGTAGCATGGTAAAGGTACTTGTAGCTGCAGAGACACATATTTGCATTCACAATATCTGTATTATGAGGGGCTATAGACGTATTTCTTTAAACATGTTTGCTTGTCGTAAATATATTTTCACTTACCGGTGGTGAGTTTGACATTGTGGAAAAATTGCAAATCTCTTGGAAAGTAAGCTTGATTAAGCAATGCAAACAGTAACTTTGAAACCGAGTGAGCACCAGGAGATTTAGCTCATGCATGGTCATGCATGCTCTTGCAAGCGTTCGATAGGCGTTCCCTCTGGGGAGCATGTACAAAGTTGTGCATGTGCATTTTTTTTTCGAAGTGGAGAGGGTGGGTCTTTTAAAAAATTAGGGAAAATCCTCCCCTATACCTTTAATGCAGGTCTGCAGTTTTCTTCAAGAAATCATAGTAATCACATATTTATTGATTTGGTAAACAATAGCAGACTAAATGCCAAAAAAGGCTAAAATACACATCTCCTAACCACTTCTTTTAACTGAAAATTTAAGAAGTTAGTGCCGCACAATGGCAGCCCACTGCTCCCCAAGGGGATGGGTTTAATGCAGAGAGTTCATTTCGTTCCTCTGAACTTGGTTACAGTGTAATGACAAAAACAAAGCTGGGAAAAGAAAAGATGGAGAAAACCAGTACTGCTCATGCAGATAGTTGAGTGTAATTAATCTGGAGGACACTTATGTTTAGAGCTACGTTTATGGTCTGACCTTTGTTTCTCTAAAAGCCTTTTTTTTTTCTAATCCCTTCAACACTTTTAATAATCTGTTAAGGGCTTTCTGCTAAATTGGGTACACTTTTGAACAGTAACATCCAAAGGGAAAATATATTTCAAATGGTATAGGCTGCAATAATAATGTTAGAAAAATGAAAGTACTTCAATAAAAAACAATATGGCTAGGTGCACAAAATAAATGGCTATGGTAACTGATGTGTTGCTGCTTTTGTAAAACAAAGTTGGAGGTTTAATTAAGCCAGAATATCTAGAAAATCCCATTTTATTACCTACTTTGGTTTTGTGAAACAGGCCTCTAGTCTTTTTTTGTTGTTTATATGAATTTGTTTTGTCAATCGCCTTTTGATTTTATATTTACATAGTATTATTGTGACCTTGTCTGTCTTTTGTTATTTGAATGTCCCCAGGAAAAAGGATGGAGGGAAGCGGTTCTCGAGACCGGGTTCCAAGATAAGGTTGGATCAGGTTTCTGTTGTTGAATGTATTATGTTAATGTTTGTTATCATGGTATTGTCATATGACATTGAATCTTATATTATTCAAGATTTTTCTGTACTTTTTGATTTACTTTTATGCATGTTCTGTTTCAAAAGGTGGACTCCAGATTAAAGTCTTTAAGCGCCAGTTTCAGAGTGAAGAATCCTGACAAGTAGGTGGAAAATTTTTTTTTACTTTTATACAAAACATGAAATGGAATAAAAAAGCTCATAAAGCAACACATCATACACGTATGTAAAGAATTTCAACCATTTCGAAAGATGGTAGGTTACAACATTTCAGTCTTGAACAGTGGCGGCTGGTGGAGTTTTTTCCGGGGGCGGGGCTGTACATTCAAAATAGACATACGCTTGATTGATTGACTTTATTGATCTCAAAGTGGAGAAATGTACTCGTTACATCACCCACACAACTGTGACGACAGTTCCTGTTAGCCAAGAGCATAGCATTAGGGCGCCCAGAGCTCTCCTATACGTTTGTATTTCAGAGGAGCGACTGTGCATATAAAACTTTTAACGAGAGTCAATGGGCAAAGATTTTTGCACCGTAGGGCGGAAATACGTCACCCTTCTGATGAAAAATGAAATTACGCTTTACTCGTCATTAAGGATTAAATATGTATCTTGCACATCTAAAAAATATATCAATATATTTCGAAATATTTTAATTTTATAATTTAATTGGATTTTTTTATGTCTTAATCAGTCACTGGGCTGGTGGGGCAGCACCCTAGCGCCCTCTATTGGTCAGCTGCCACTGGTCTTGAATTGGTTACACTCAAATTTTAATGACTTAGATGAGATTTACTTTTTTTTTTTATCTGTAATTTGGTGGAGTCAATTAAATATACATGCCTGCAATAAAAACATATTTTAGGACGGAGAAGGATTAAAAATGGGTCATAACACTTTTGCCTGACATTTAGAAAAATGTTGTATATTTGAACTAAAGTTCAGCTTTAACTGAAAGAATAATTTTGTTTTTTTGTTTGTTTAGGCGATTCACATCTCTGAAAAACTACAGTGATAATTTAAGCACTGTCATCTCTCAGTTACTCAGGATCAGAGCGGTAAGTTCGGAGTTCAAGTATTAATATAAACAATGTAAAAGCCTCAGAAAAATTGCCAAGAAAACCAACAAAAGATGTCTACAAACTTCTGAATGTTATCATGCCAAGTCTGAGACCCCCAAAATGAATATAACGTGTCAGAAATGATTGTTTTTTTTGTTTTTGTTTTTTTTCTAAATCTAACTACTTTTTTGGGAGGTGGAGGCAACAAGCTCAACAAATGAAATAATCATTAATCTCACTAATCTCCTCATATTCCTCAGTCCATGATTATTTGCCTCTTTCAGTTTCTTTGTTATTAAGTACTTTACTTTTTAATAATTGACTCATTTGTTCAAGCAGACGTTCAGACCTAAGGCTGAAAGACTATTTTTCACTAATACCCTATAATACATTAGCAAAACAAGTAATGACTTATAACCAGCTCTGAAAATACAGACTAAAGGTCCCTAATTAATTCACAAAAATTGACCTTTTGATAAACCCTTATTGATGCTGCAGGCAGCACTTACAATTATTTTTCTGTTGTGGGTTTTTTAAAATCATTCTGTTATTATTTCTCCCCTTCTCTTTTTGGAAACCAAACTGATTTTCATCCCTGATTCATCCCTTTTTTCTTTCTTTACTCTACCTCAGCACAGCGCGTGTTGATGACACAAACATTTGGAATGATAAGCTCAGTCTAAACAAAATCAATTAATTCAAACATCCCGTAATGTCACAAGACAGTTTCCCGTCGGTGGTGACGGCTTATGCTCTCCTCTCATTTAAAGACTGTGCTGAACTCTTTTCCCCTGACTGTAACTTAAAGCTGTTCAACCAGCTGTTTCTTTACGAGCAGCATACTTTCTACTCTGTTTTGCATGCAACAAATTTTTTCTCATCCTCACGTCAGAGACATTTGAAGGGACAGCTTGTGCTAAATACAAATCAGCCAAACTTAACTTTGGTCATTTTGTTACTAAAACGTACCACGTTGGAGCTTAGCAGCTGAGCAGCACAGCCTACAGATACAGAGCCCAGGGTCGCTGTCTGATGTGTAAACCATCGCGCATTCAGCCGATGTTCAGCTGGGATCAGCTGGAACGTCAGTCAGTGACAAACACCGTGACAGCCAACTGCTGCGTATGTCAAAATACTGAAAACATGTTTAAATGTCCTCACAGTTATTGAATCAAATTACATTATGTTATATATTTACATTTAATTATTGTGCAGCCATAGGCATAAGCAACGCCCGTAGCTTTATATAAAATTAATATTTGTGTTTTTTTTTTACTTAGGCTTTAGGTCTTTCGACTTTAATAAATAATCTCCATTTTATATTTGATACTTCTGTTATCACTTCCTCTCCTTTTCTTTGGTCACACAAGCTATGCTCATAAATATTCAGGCACTGGGTTCCATTTATAATGAAGCTTCTGGCTTTAATTGGAATGTTTTCTAAAAGACTTTTGAAAGAACAAAGAAAAAACAGCTTGCTTTTTTTCTTAATTGCAGCGAGTTGCAGACAGACTGTATGGAGTTTATAAAGTCCATGCAAACTATGGCAGAGTTTTCAGGTAAGAAATTGTTCAGAATGTTTGAAACATTTGTGAAGTTATTTAACAGAAAAGATAGATGTGAAGTGACTATAGAAAATACATGTGTAATGGAGAGCAAAAAGGAGCAATTTAGTTTGTTTGACCCAAATGAGGAGGGTGCTGAGGTAAAGCAATACCCCAAACTGTTTGTTTCTCAGTGAGTGGAGTGCTATAGAAAAGGAAATGGGAGATGGACTGCAGAGTGCTGGTCACCACATGGATACGTAAGTAGAGAATGGTTCTGCCTAACTATTAACCTGCTGGCAACTCTTTGCTGTTTTATTTAAGTTAATAATTACCACTGTATTCACAGGCACTGAAACAAAATGTTTTGTTTAGCTTATCTATAAACAAATAATGTTTCTGTTTGTTTCCAGCTATGCTGCATCAATAGATGACATTCTTGAAGAGGAGGAGCACTATGCAGACCAACTGAAGGAGTATCTCTTCTACACTGATGCTGTCAGGTAGATAAGTGTGAAATAAACAATCTTCCTAGGCGGAGTGTTGGTCTAGTGGGTTAGAGCAGTGCGCTGAGCAAAACACTTAACCCCTGATTCGTACCGGGCGCCACACAACAGCAGTCCACTGCTCCCCAAGGGGATGGGTTAAATGGAGAGGTAAATTTCTCAAATGTAAGATCAATAAAGTTCGGTAATATTAATCATTATTGTTCAAAAAGTGGCCAACATAAAATGTTGGAGAGAGGGCTCCATTTTGCCTCAGTCAGACTCCTACATGACTCTGTTATGCCTTGTAAAAATGTTTCTCCCTTAAAAATCCATGCTATGGAGCATGGAAGATGGCTCATGGGTTTTACCTGTAACTAGTAGGTTGCGGGTTTGATTTTTCCCTGCCTCTTTCCACACCCTACCCCCCAGTTCATTTCATTCTGATGAAGCCAGAGGGCGCCATGGAGCTGATTATAAGGCAGCCTCCTTCTACCCAAGAGCAACTGTGGCCATGATGTGAAGTTCTCTGGAGTCCTCAGACTTGATTAACACTATAAAAGTGCAGGCCATGTTAGTATGACTTTTTTAAATAAATGGCTTTTGTTTTCTCCCACAAAATACTTAAACAAGGATACAGTAAAGAATTTTATAGGAAGAGCAAATTGTTTTCATTCACTTTACTCTTTGGTTTTTAGTTTAGAATGCTACTTCCTATATAAAAGATAGAGTACACTAACAGTCTAGCACTCTAGATCTAGAGTATGTGGCTTCTGAACCAAAATAACAGATGTATAGCATTTATGTGAAGCCACTTTTAACTCCAAGTAGCCTAAAATCAACCAAGCATGGCTCAAGAACATGCTATAATTACATTTGAACAAACCAGGTAGGTCAGGTATCTATCCAGAGATCAGAAAAACAGAAATTAGGCCTAATTTTCCATTTAAACACTGAAATCTGTGAAAAGCTAATTTTCAACTACCAGGTGACTTAATCATAAATGTATTCCTTTTTTTTTTTTTTTTTTTTTTTTTTTTTTTACAGATTCCCTGTTTGCATTTTATTTTCTTCTAAGAATGAAAATAAACAATAAACAATGGTCAGTTTTAACATTTCATTTCCTAAATTATGTATGTTTTAGGTCAGTCTGTAGAAAACATGAGTTGATCCAATATGAGCTGGAGATGGCAGCACAGGACCTCTCCTACAAGAAACAACAGAAAGAGGAGATGGAAACTGGGGTAACAGTAACTTAAACCTTTCAAAACTGTACATTTGTACCTGATCAAAATACACTATTAAGACCTTAGTCAGGGGCACGCATATGATCATTAAAGTGTACATTTTTAAGTTGTAAACATGTTTTGCAATTAGGGTTTTATACAATCTGTTTTCAATTATACACTTCTCCCTTTCTGTGTGTGTTTGTGTTTGCAGACGGTGCGAATCTTTTCTTTTAAGGGAATGACCAGTAAATTATTTGGTCAAGAGACACAGGAGCAGAGAGAGAGCAAGGTGGCAGCCCTGGATCAGAGTATCCAGGAGGGGGAGAACGCCCTCAAGGAGAAGAATGCAGAGACCCAGTAAGGCTTATACTGAACAAACGTCCACAGCTGTCTGAGTTTCTGTCCTTTAATATCCTTCCTTGTGAAATTCTCTAATGATGTAATGCATAATGTAATGGGTTTATTGTTTCAGGTTCAGCATGGTGGGAAATATGATCATTAGGAAGCACTAAAGTTACTTTATAGATCAATTCATTTTTGGCTTTTACCTCAATGATTCAGGTTATCATCTTTTTCTGTCAAATGGGGGAAAACTGACTTTTGTAGAAACTAGCTAAACATGTATTAACTGAGGTTAGTAAAAAGTGAGTCAGCAGGATGGCGGTACTGTATCATTAATTAAAATATAGTTGAGGCTTGAAGTAAAGATAAAATGAGATGTTGCGTTTGATTGATGTGATGAATATAAACATGTTTTTCTAATTGAATGATTGTGTCTGGAGCCGACCTCACTGCTGTCAGGAAACTGAATTTGTATTTTAATACTGTTGTTTTTTTTGTCTAAATATTAATTTTTCTGTATAAAATGTCAGTTTCTAAACATCTTTTTCTTTAAGTTGAATACATTTGTTGGTTTCGCAAAAAAATCCAGGCCCTATTTGACAACCTAGAACTTAAGTTTTATTTTATTTTTTTTAAGTGCTCAGATTTCACTTTTACCTCCAACAGTTTAAATCATATCAATGAATTGAAATGAAGCCTGAAATCCCAGAACTGGCCTTTTCATCCTATGGTTAGATGGTTCTGAGATATTAAAGGTAGTTACTTTAATCATGATAAAAGTGCACTATAACAAATTTGCATTAAATGCTTATAGAGTGTGTTTCAGTTACAATTTTCCATTTAAATTTTGCCCAATATATAGAAGATTCTGGTTATTGGAATCAAATTAATCAGCTAAAATGTTTTCAGTATTTGTGTAGTTATTATTCAGGGTATATATGTTTATATTATTGACAGTTGGCATGGCTAGCTGCCATCTGTATCTGCTTAGAGGCTCACCTCCCAACAAAAAAACCCCAGCTGAGTGCTGCTTTTCTACCCACGTAGTCATCATACATTTATGATGATGATGTTGCACAGCTGCCCGTCTAGTCAGTGGGTTTTGTATACAAAAGCAGTCTGCTGTACAAAAACCAGGAAGTAGAACATGAATAAATGGAGTCATACAAAAATCATCCATTGTTAGTTTCCTTTTCCTCTGGCTTATCGTCTTTGCTTTCCTTTAGTTCTTTTCCCCAAGACAGACTGATGATAGGTTGTGTTTGTGAATGTGTCATCAGAGAGTTTGTGGAGAAGGCATGGAGCGACATTGAACGGTTTAAGGAGCAGAAGGACAGAGACTTGCGTGAAGCATTGATCAGCTATGCCATTATGCAGATCAGCATGTGTAAGAAGGTAGGAGTTCACTTCTTAGTTTCACAGTAAATGTGAAACTAAGTATAATCTCATTTTCTACTATTTTTTTGCTATTTTAGGGAATACAAGTGTGGTCCAACGCCAAAGAGTGCTTCAATAAAATGTGAGCCAATGACCATCTGCAACCAAAAGAAAAACCTATATTTCAAAAAGTACAGACTGGGATTAGTCACTGCCTCTTTTTTCTTTTGCTTTAAGTGTTACTTATAATTATTTTCGTCAACTTGTTTGTGTTCGTTAATTTAATTAAAACCAGGCAGTGGAGTTGAGGTCTATTGAATCGAATCACCTTTTTGAATGCCTTTGTCTTAACATTCCTCTCCTGATGGTTCTTCACACTGTCTTCCAAAATAAAATGAATTCCCAGCAGATTTCTTCTTCAGGTCTACTTGTAAAGAGTTCCTCAAAGTTTATTTAGAGATACATTGTGTGGGGACAGCTGGCTGTGAGCTCATTAATTAAGAGGTGTATACTTACACTTGCATCACTACCAAACAGCTACAAGTTTGTTTTTTTGCTAATTGGGATTTTTGTGATTTATGTAAAACCTTCAAAACTGTTTCTGGACCCTAGTTTTGTTATATCCAATAGTTTGATGAATGGCCAAAGATATGTATATTTTTTTCAAAGACTCAAATGATACTCAGAAAACCACTACACTACTGTATTTCCTTTTTTTTGTCACACTGCTCTGGTACTATTAATCCATAGCTGACCAATGTTGTAATTAAGTTCTTTAATGTACAGCTGACAGGAGGAGAACATAAGACTGATTCGCATCCTATTGTTTCTAAAAGAAAGCCGTATGTTCAGCCAAAGGTACAATCTAATAGTCATGTTTACTATATTTTATACTTAACCTGTGTTAAAAGCAGCATGTATGTGATTTCATTGCTCCTCCTTTTTGTACCTTCAAGGTTTACTGCCTTAAAAAAGTGGTGTTGAAGAAATATGTCAACCTCTTTTACCAACTGTTAATGTGCCTACCCATGTTTTTTTTCTTCTTCTTCTAATGATGTGACCAAAACAAGGCAACTCTAACTACATCTTTACTGTTTAACATTTCATTAATGAAGCAAATACAAGTAATTGTTTCATTGCTGCAGTTGAGTGGAGCTAAATATTGCGCCAAATGGATCTGACATCTGAATGTTGTGCTGAGAACCGCACCAAATCTTTTTTTTTTTGTTTTTTTTTTTGTTAAGGATGTACTGTTAACTGAAATGTTCTAAAGCTAAGGCATTTATAAGTTTTTTTTTTTTTTATTGTTGTACTAAAACTCTAATTAAAAACATCATTTTGATCCACCTTGTTTCTTTTTTCCCAGTATTCAACAAGTCAAAAGTTGTGGGTAAATATTAAATATAAAAGAAGAGTTATGTTTGCATTTGTTTTTGTTTTTTTTACCTTTTGTCTTTAAAACGTGCTTTACTGGACAAAACGAAAACGGGTTTTCCCTGATGTTGGCCTCTTGCCTCCACACCTGCTGGTAATAGGGAAATTAGATGGGTGTGTCTCCATTTACTTCCTAGATGTCTGTGGTGTATTGTTTTATATTTGTTTTAGTTTATCAGCCTCAACTAGTTTTATATTTGTTCATTGGGCTTTTTTTCACCCGAGTTACTTTCAGTGTGAGGTGTTTTAAAAATGATAGGAATGTTTCTGACCAAATGATCATCTAACTTGACAGAATATTGCCTACATTCTAAAAACGGACCTCTTGCTCAATACAAATTTTCTTGGTATCCTTTCTTTTCATTTCTAATGCTGATCTGTTTTGGGGGGGTTCTATGCATAAAACCGTTAAAAAAATATGCAAAACCTCAATATTCAAGCTATAGATTTGCAATTAAAATTTTCTCTGCCCTGGAAAGAAAATGTGACACTGGTTAGGAAATTTAGAAAATGACTAAACGGTGTCACCCTCTGCCGCACAATACAGACCTTTCAATTTGGCAGACCAGGAAACAAGTGAAAACTGTGTTTTGGGGTTCTGCTTGTTTAGGAAATGGTCATATGTAAACAGAGGGATTATGTTTTAATACACCAGAAGAGTTGCATTCCTTATAAAGTTTTCACTCATTTATTTTAAGAAGTATAGAGGCTTATTAGGCTGCAAGAAATGGGAAGAGGACTTCTTGATTCAAACCAGATTAAAATGAAGGCCAATGTGATTTTAGATTGTTAGCTTAACAAAATCACTTTTTATTTTGCCAAGGCCTCAAAACATGCAGAATTATTGTCCCCATTTTGTGGGCAGTCTTTGAGGATGAAAGGATTCCCTGAAAGTAGTAAAAGCAATTAAAGCTTTATGTTAACTGTTCCTAGTCAAAACAAAAAAGTCCAAATCGATATACAGGTGCTGGTCATAAAATTAGAATATCATGAAAAAGTAGATTGATTTCAGTAATTCCATTTAAAAAGTGAAACTTGTATATTATATTCATACATTACATACAAACTCATATATTTCAGATGTTTATTTTGTTTAATTTTGATGTTTACAAATGACAACAAATGAAAATCTCAAATTCATCATATCAGAAAATTAGAATATTGTGAAAAGGTTCAAAATTGATGGCCCCTGGTGCCACACTCTAATCAGCTAATTAACTCAAACCACCTGCAAAAGCCTTTAAATGGTCTTTCAGTCTAGTTCTATAGGCTACACAATCATGGGGAAGACTGCTGACTTGACAGTTGTCCAAAAGACGACCATCGACACCTTGCACAAGGAGGGCAAGACACAAAAGGTCATCGCTAAAGAGGCTGGCTGTTCACAGAGCTCAGTGTCCAAGCACATTAATAGAGAGGCGAAGGGAAGGAAAAGATGTGGTCGAAAAAAGTGTACAAGCAAGAGAGATAACCGCACCCTGGAGAGGATTGTGAAACAAAACCCATTCAAAAATGTGGGGGAGATTCACAAAGAGTGGACTGCAGCTGGAGTGAGTGCTTCAAGAACCACCACACACAGACGTATGAAAGACATGGGTTTCTGCTGTCGCATTCCTTGTGTCAAGCCACTCTTGAACCACAGACAGCGTCAGAAGCGTCTTGCCTGGGCTAAAGAGAAACAGGACTGGACTGCTGGTGAGTGGTCCAAAGTCATGTTCTCTGATGAAAGTAAATTTTGCATTTCCTTTGGAAATCAAGGTCCCAGAGTCTGGAGGAAAAGAAGAGAGGCACTTCATCCACGTTGCTTGAAGTCCAGTGTAAAGTTTCCACAGTCAGTGATGGTTTGGGGTGCCATGTCATCTGCTGGTGTTGGTCCATTGTGTTTTCTGAGGTCCAGGGTCAACGCAGCCACATACCAGGAAGTTTTAGAGCACTTCATGCTTCCTGCAGCTGACCAACTTTTTGGAGATGCAGATTTCATTTTCCAACAGGACTTGGCACCTGCACACAGTGCCAAAGCTACCAGTACCTGGTTGAAGGACCATGGTATCCCTGTTCTTAATTGGCCAGCAAACTCTCCTGACCTTAACCCCATAGAAAATCTATGGGGTATTGTGAAGAAGAAGATGCAAACACCAGACCCAACAATTCAGAAGAGCTAAAAGCCACTATTAGAGCAACCTGGGCTATCATAACACCTGAGCAGTGCCACAGACTGATCGACTCCATGCCACGCCGCATTGCTGCAGTAATACAGGCCAAAGGAGGCCCAACTAAATACTGAGTGCTGTACATGCTCATACTTTTCATGTTCATACTTTTCAGTTGGCCAACATTTCTATAAATCCTTTGTTTTTATTGGTCTTCAGTAATATTCTAATTTTCTGATATGATGAATTTGAGATTTTCATTTGTTGTCATTTGTAATCATCAAAATTAAACAAAATAAACATCTGAAATATATGAGTTTGTATGTAATGTATGAATATAATATACAAGTTTCACTTTTTAAATGGAATTACTGAAATCAATCTACTTTTTCATGATATTCTAATTTTATGACCAGCACCTGTAAAATCTTAAAGTTAATCAAAAGGAGCCAGAAATGGCTTTAAGATGTTGTAAGATGTAAGTTACACTGACTGGAATATAAGATGAGACAGTTCCCCATATGTTCACTGACTGTGGAAAAATATTTGTAATGGGAACAGGAGTAACTAGAAATGGAAACTCTCAGACCTATATTTCAAGCCTAAATACAGTATTGACTTAATCTGCAGAACTTTGAGTGACTGAGCATCAGCCGATGTTAGCAGTGGCATAACACAAGGACAGCATGTGTGTCAGAGAGTGTTGGCCGTTAAAGCGCTGATTTCTCTTGAATGATCTTTGCTTTAAAAGTTTCTGAAGGTTCTCACTTTTGCTTGAGAACCATTTTCTACTTCACTTTTTCTTGCATTCATTCATTTTTTGGAACCAGCTCCTTGCAACAGCCTGCTAGCAATTTTAGCAAAGACCTTCTGTGCCTTTACACAGATGGTTCAAACCTGTATGAATTAAGATTTTGTTTTAAATGTTAATGTTATTCAATTTTTTATTTTAAAAGGAGTTTGATTTCAGGGGTATAAGATAGTCATACAAACAGTAATAAACACCTAGTCACTTTTTTGAATTATATAACTTAACTAAACACACCCCTCTACAATATTCCACTGCAACTTTATGTTTTGAAATTAAGGATATTATAATATGTATGTATGTATGTATGTATGTATAGTATGTATTAAGGCTAAGAAACCAACAGATAACATATCCACCTATAGTTGTATTTGTACTGATACTGTAAGCCAAGAAAGAAATTAGTTGATCTCTTGAAAAAATACAGTGCCTTGTAAAAATAACTTTCTGACCTTTTGCCAATTATTACGCTTCAAACATAAGGAAATTAAATTGTAATTTTTTGGTGAAGAATCAACCAGTGGGACACTGTCATGAAATTTATTAGATACCTTTTTAACAGCTAAAAAACTGAAGAGTGATGCCATTCAAAATTAATCAGCCCCTTCAGTGTAGGAAACTCTTCAGAAGTTCAGGGGGGGGATCTCTGAATTATTCAATATTGACCTAAATGAGTGATGATGATAAATAGAATCCATTTGTTTAATAAAGTCTCCATATAAAAGCACCTGCGATGTGATAGTCTCAGAGGTCCGTTTATAGCACAGAAAGTATCATGAAGAATAAGGAACACACCGGGCAGGTCTGAGATACTGTTGTGGAGAAGTTTTAGGGATACAAAACAATTTCCTAAGCTTTTAGCATTTCAAGGAGCGCCGTGCAAGCGATGATATTGAAATGGAAGGAGTATCAGACAGCTGCAAATCGTCGACCCTCTAAACTTTCAGCTCATGATCACTCTGGATGAACTGCTGACATCTACAGCTTAGGTGGGAGACTGTCAATAGAAAGACAATCACTCATATACTGCACAGCTCTGGCATTTTTGGAAGAAAGCTGTTTCTTAAAAATATCTATAAAAAGTATTGTTTAAAGTTTGCTACAAGCTACTTTTGAGAAATGGCAAATGTGGAAGAAGGTGCTCTAGTCAGCTGAAAGCAAAAACCAACTTTTTGGCAACAATGTAAAACATGTTTGGCATAAAAGCAACACAGCTCATCACCCTGAATACATCATCATCACTGTCAAACATGATGTTGGCAGCATCATGGTCTGGGCCTACTTTTCTGCAGCAGGGAACAGGATGATAGTTATAATTGATAGGTTAATGGATGGAGCCAAATACAGGATCATTCTGGAAGAAAACCTGTTGGAGTCTGCTAAAGCCCTGAAACTGGGACGGAGATGTATCTTCCAACAAGACAATGATCCAAATCATAAAGCAAAATCTAAAATGGAATGGTTTGCAAATAAACATATCCCAGTGTAAGAATGATCCAGTCAGAGTCCAGAACTGAATCTAAACTGTAAACCTCACTGAGCTCCAGCTGTTTTGCGAGGAAGAATGTGCAAAACTGATAAGAGACATAAAAGCGAATTGCAGCTGTGATCTCAGCAAAAGGTGGCACTTCAAAGTATTAACTCAAGGGGCTGTATAATTTCAAAAAAACTAATTTTCGGTTCTTTACTAGCTAAAAAAATTGAAATGTCTTTCCACTTCATGATTGTGTCCTAATTGTTGATTCTTCACAAAATTTACAACTTTACATCTTTGTTTTTAAATCCTAAAATACGGCAAAAAGTCAAAAAAGTTCAAGAGGGGGCAAATAACTTTAGTAAGGTACTGTATTTAGTTGGAATATGGTTTAGTCATAAGTGAAATCCTGATTAAATCAAAACTTAAACTTATGAAAAAGTATGAAAAATGAAAAGTTCTAAATTCTAGAGAACCAGGGGTGGAGCTAGATGGGGGGCCAGGGGTGGCCATGATCACCCTTAGCCAATCATTGGCCACCCCTGTGGCCACCCCTACCGTTTTCCCCCATTTTTTTAATATATTTTTCATATATTAACAATTACTTGACAAAAACAATGTGGTTAATTATGCACATCAATATACTAACATTAAAGATGATAATTCATGCTATTTTCAGAACTAGATTTTGTGTTATATTGGGTAAAGAGAAAATTATGTGTCTCTGAAAGTCATCTAGGAGTGTTCGGTGAAATCATAGATAAATAAATATTTTAATAAAAACTTAATAATCAATATATGCATATATTAGTACTTGTAAATATCAAGTTTATGCAGAATAATGTTTGACAAAATTAGGTAAGTAATGACAAAGGAAGATATGTTCTCATCAGAACTCAAAACTGAATGAATTGTATTCACTATACCTTTTATCTAGGAAGCACACATGTTTAAATATATGCGCCTATTTGTTAGCAAAGGTTTTAGGAAAGTATAGTTTGTCTTTATTTAGAGAATATGAATGTTGTGCTTGATAATTTTCCTGTTGCAATAGTGTACAGGTGCTGGTCATAAAATTAGAATATCATGAAAAAGTAGATTGATTTCAGTAATTCCATTTAAAAAGTGAAACTTGTATATTATATTCATACATTACATACAAACTCATATATTTCAGATGTTTATTTTGTTTAATTTTGATGATTACAAATGACAACAAATGAAAATCTCAAATTCATCATATCAGAAAATTAGAATATTGTGAAAAGGTTCAAAATTGATGGCCCCTGGTGCCACACTCTAATCAGCTAATTAACTCAAACCACCTGCAAAAGCCTTTAAATGGTCTTTCAGTCTAGTTCTATAGGCTACACAATCATGGGGAAGACTGCTGACTTGACAGTTGTCCAAAAGACGACCATCGACACCTTGCACAAGGAGGGCAAGACACAAAAGGTCATCGCTAAAGAGGCTGGCTGTTCACAGAGCTCAGTGTCCAAGCACATTAATAGAGAGGCGAAGGGAAGGAAAAGATGTGGTCGAAAAAAGTGTACAAGCAAGAGAGATAACCGCACCCTGGAGAGGATTGTGAAACAAAACCCATTCAAAAATGTGGGGGAGATTCACAAAGAGTGGACTGCAGCTGGAGTGAGTGCTTCAAGAACCACCACACACAGACGTATGAAAGACATGGGTTTCTGCTGTCGCATTCCTTGTGTCAAGCCACTCTTGAACCACAGACAGCGTCAGAAGCGTCTTGCCTGGGCTAAAGAGAAACAGGACTGGACTGCTGGTGAGTGGTCCAAAGTCATGTTCTCTGATGAAAGTAAATTTTGCATTTCCTTTGGAAATCAAGGTCCCAGAGTCTGGAGGAAAAGAAGAGAGGCACTTCATCCACGTTGCTTGAAGTCCAGTGTAAAGTTTCCACAGTCAGTGATGGTTTGGGGTGCCATGTCATCTGCTGGTGTTGGTCCATTGTGTTTTCTGAGGTCCAGGGTCAACGCAGCCACATACCAGGAAGTTTTAGAGCACTTCATGCTTCCTGCAGCTGACCAACTTTTTGGAGATGCAGATTTCATTTTCCAACAGGACTTGGCACCTGCACACAGTGCCAAAGCTACCAGTACCTGGTTGAAGGACCATGGTATCCCTGTTCTTAATTGGCCAGCAAACTCTCCTGACCTTAACCCCATAGAAAATCTATGGGGTATTGTGAAGAAGAAGATGCAAACACCAGACCCAACAATTCAGAAGAGCTAAAAGCCACTATTAGAGCAACCTGGGCTATCATAACACCTGAGCAGTGCCACAGACTGATCGACTCCATGCCAGGCCGCATTGCTGCAGTAATACAGGCCAAAGGAGGCCCAACTAAATACTGAGTGCTGTACATGCTCATACTTTTCATGTTCATACTTTTCAGTTGGCCAACATTTCTATAAATCCTTTGTTTTTATTGGTCTTCAGTAATATTCTAATTTTCTGATATGATGAATTTGAGATTTTCATTTGTTGTCATTTGTAATCATCAAAATTAAACAAAATAAACAACTGAAATATATGAGTTTGTATGTAATGTATGAATATAATAAACAAGTTTCACTTTTTAAATGGAATTACTGAAATCAATCTACTTTTTCATGATATTCTAATTTTATGACCAGCACCTGTAGATTGACTCAGAGGTTCTGGCACCTATCCGCTCATTGTACATTGGTTGTTACCATGGCCACCCTTGTAAAAATGTTCTGGCTACGCCTCTGTAGATACCTGAGCATATCTTATCCTTTTAAACTAGGTAAAGGCTTTTCTCAAGAAGTAGGAACCCAAAAGACGCAGGACTTCAAGTATTTTCAACCAACCCACGCTTTTATATATATATATATATATACCTGAGCTTTACAAGTGTGTTTAAGCATAGGCTTTCATAAAAGCACACTAGATCTGCTCTATTAGAGTCTTTGAACATCCTAGATCAACTGGAGTTAAAATAATTACAGCTTGTATGGGGAAAATGTACACTGCACAAAATGGAAATCTTTTTTGCTTGAATTAAGTGCATTTCTTGAGGAGGTAATTGAGATACTAAAAAAAATGCTTTGTCTTATTTCAAGTGAATATTTTCTAATGATCTTGTGTTAGGATTGAAAATACTAATTCCACTGGCAAATCATCTTATTTATCTGCTCAAATTAAGGGCAAATACACTTAATTTAATATTTTTTTTATTTTTTTTACTTAATTCAAGATGTTTTTGCAGTGTTTATAGTTGTTTCCTTATTGGTATAAATTAACCAGAAGCTGACTCACAAAACAGGTGACTAAGAAAATAATTGCTGATCAGTCATCGTGTTGGCATGAACCCTTCAGCCAAAACAACATGGAAAAACATCCGATTACGGATCAATTCATGTTACCACGGCAACAGCAATTTACCGCAGGTTCGCCTGAGGACCGCCCACCCCAATAAACCGAGCCCTCTCCTCCAATCCAGACAAAAGACGGCGGCAGATCCGCGGCGGCGCGCATTGAGCCAGAGCATCTGTAGCACCTTCAAGGAGAGCTGGATCCGGAGCGGAGGAACGCACAGCAGACACGCCCTCCAAACCCACCTGAAATCCTGCTGACTGCCTAACTGACCTTGGTCAAGGACTCAGAAACGGAGAATAAGCCTCGATTTATTAGTAAAGACAGAACAGCGCGTTCCCATGATGTCATACCTGTGGATTCTTCTATTAGGGAGCCTGCTGGCCTCACAAGCCAAAGCACAAGGTAAGGATTTATGTTCAATTAGTAAATCCGTATAGGCTTTAATTTTATGCAAATATCTATCTATCTATCTATCTATCTATCTATCTATCTATCTATCTATCTATCTATCTATCTATCTATCTATCTATCTATCTATCTATCTATCTATCTATCTATCTATCTATCTATCTATCTATCTATCTATCTATCTATCTATCTATCTATCTATCTATCTATCTATCTATCTATCTATCTATCTATCTATCTATCTATCTATCTGAGCGCCTCACACATCAGTTTTTACATTTTTATTGACCACCTGCTCTCTGATTGCTTAAATGAACAATTACATTTTTCATCTTCTGTCTGTTAATCCAGTGAAAAAAATTTTTCACCCTCTCTAAAGAGCTTTCTCTTAGGTCTCAGACCTGAGGGGTGCGGTGGACCCTGTAACTGTCTCCCCTTTTTGTCTGTTTCCCACCCCTCATTTCATTGTTTTTAGCTTACTGCTTCATATCAGTGTCCTATATTTTTTTTTCCTCCAGGTGTTTTTTATTTGTCTTTTTCCTTTTCCCTTCATTTTGTAAACCCTTTTTTTTTTCACCCTTCCTTGCCTGCAGAGAATCCAATGATTTCAAATTGCTCAAATGTGCAGTAAAACTCACATGGAGAGAAGGGGAACGGTTGGGGGGGAAAGCACATAAACCGGGGAGGTGTTGGAAGAAGATGAAGGATAAATGCTAGCAGTGATAGAGAGGGAAAACAGAGGGGGAAACAATGAAAGAAAAGCAAGGGCTGCGCTATCATTATGCAAACAAATTCATTTGAACGTTAGGTTTGCAGGTGAGCTGACATAACACTCAACTGGTTCATTTTTTTTAATACCACCCACACCACCACAGAGGAAGCACCTTCACATGTACTCACTCACCCTTACACAAGCCAATCAAATGCAGTTTTGTATAGTACCATAAGACAGAAAATCCTCAATTGAAACTGAGTGGATTTTGGTCCACTGGGACCCTGAAACTCTCCATGTTTTGCTGACTCACACATGAGCGTGCAAAATCGGTTAATCAGTTTATAAGATGAGGTTCCAGGTTAATTGCACATGTGGACGTAATTTATGTTTTTTTTCTAAAGTTATAGAAGTGAGCAATAGGGAGTGTTAGGTAACCAGATCCAACTCCAGCTGTAGACAACACCCAACACACATATAACTAGTTTCAGCGCCTTCCATTCCCCCAGGGCTCTTTGTGTTTCTACGTCTGTGTGTGTAACTAAGAGAGCGTGTGAGAGGGTGGGGTGGGCTATAACTTCTATGAACAGAGCATGTGGGAGTATGGGAGAGCTTCATGAATATGTGTGTGCATAAGCCGGCCATTAAACATTTGTGTCTGAAAGGCAAATGAAAAAGGGTGTGTGATATGCCAGGTGTGTGTGTGTGTGTGCCAACATGTCTGTGTTTACACCTTCAACTGCCAACGGATAAATCATCCCTTTCCTGGTTAAGTGGTCACACACATGCACACACATTTTCTCTCATATGGGAGCATTAGAGTGTTATGACTGGAGTAAACAGAACACTGTTTCTCACAAAACACACAATGGTAGCCTTACCTTGGAGAATAATGATATGGGGATGCTCTTGTATCATTAGGCTCATGTGCAGTTGCGACACAATGCATGGGCTATTTTGCTCCGGTGAGCTCACACAATCATGACAGGAACCAGAAGAGTGAAAAGATGAAATTCCTGTCATGGTTCTTGTAGTTCTATTTGTACATATCCGGGATAAAAGCGGCATTAAAAAGCAGCACCCTGGTAAATACCATGTTTTTAAGAGTTACACCATCCTCATAGAAGTTTTAAGAAAGTATGACAAACATACTTTAATGTGGATCGTTGGGCTTTGTCGTGTGAGCTTCATACAGGCTATAGGTTTAAAAGTTACCAAAAAGATCTGCATAAATTTGAAAAGACTCAACCCTGAGGCTTGCAATCCAGCGATGGATGACGGCGCACTACTTGGAATCCTGATGATTTGTATCTAACGAAACCTTTTTCGCGCACAGTTCTATGTAATGCAGTGTTTGAAAATACAATATGATGAACGATTAATGACTGAATGGAAAAATGAATGGCTGGACGTTATGACTCAAAAATCTAATTAATTGGTTTTGAGGCGACAACTAACTAATTTTTGCAAATCGATTTAATCTGTCGATTATTTTTTGATTAACTGATTAATAATAGGGTAGCCAAAGGTTCCTTTAAAAAAGATTTTTTACAAAATTAAACTAAAACGTTACCAATGGAGGAGTTCTGGAAAGAGCATTTTGACAGATGAAAAAGTGTTTTTTTTTACCTTAAATGCAACATTTTTATATATTTTCTTTTACAATTTTGATATGATTACTGTTCTTAGCAGGTCACTCTGTCAGCTAAATGCATGTTTTACAGTCTGTTTACTACATTTAACAATTAATTGATTACTAAATGAGTTGACGATTATTTCAATAATTGATTAATCCGATTTTGTTAAGCCCTAATTGGATTTATTGACAAATTGCCCAGCCCTAGGATAACCTTGATGAAGACCACAAGCTAGAACACTTTGATCCATTATTAAGATGATTTTTCAATATTCTAAAATTACCTGAGTCTTCTCCCATTGGATTTCATTGATGTGAAAGTTAATGCATCCAGTGTGACAAACTGCTGTCAAAGAGCCTCATATTTGTAGCGTACAGTAAAAATGTATCTGGTTTAAATCACTACACTGATTCACATTTGGATATTTCAGCAAATTCCTCCTGTGCATCAATGTGTTTTCTATGGATCATCAGGTTTCCATTCACAGAACAAAAACAGAAATGTTGAGTAAATTTGTGACAGCTGGTAACAGATTGGTGACCTTTCCGTGCTTCCAAACTGCTTTCACCTGCTCATTCTGTAATATCTCCCATCCTATCTGCAACCCTGACACGGAAAAGGGAAGTTGATGAATGAAGCTAACAGTGAAGCTTTTAACAGTGGGCCTGTGCAGTTATATAATGCAGTTTTTATTGCAGCTGTCTTGCTGCTAAAAGTTGCTTGGTTTGTCTTTGAGCTGGAGCTTTTGGGAGAGAATGTTCTCTCATGTATATGTGTCTACATGTGAGATATATGCAGATTCTAAATGTAGATATTCTCATTCTCATTACTTAGGGGAAAATTATTCCTCCAAGTCTTTGTGTGGCATTGGTGACCTGTCCAAGTGACACCACATTTTTCAAACCATTACTTCCAAAAACTCCAGGGCTTAAGTAGACACAGACAATGGATGGTAGATTTGAAGTTTTGATGTATCAAAACACATTTCCTAAAATGCAATCTTTCATATCAAACAAGAATTAGAGAGGAGATTAATCTTTTGTTTTTGGGATATTGCTGAGACAAAACAAAGGTTTGGCTTCACTGCAGGTCTTTCACTTTTCCATCCTCCACAGTTTCCATAGATTCTTCCCACTAAATGTTCCCACATCAGACCAACTGAACTTTATTTTTATCCTCTATTCACCATAACTCCCTGTAAATCCCCTTTGACTTGATTCAAGAAGCCAAAACACAAACTTCTGATCCAAAATCTTCTTTTGTTTTTTTTTTTAAACCAGACGATGTAAAGGCAATAGACATGTTCATTAGCAAAATGATAAACTACACGAGAAATCCACTTATTGTTTCCAATTAAAGCTATCTGGCTGCTGTTGTCTTTGCCAGATGTTTCAGTGTTTTTAGTGCAAGAAAGACGGATATGTGTTTATTTGAACAAAGTGCTCCTCGGTCTTGAAGAACGCACTGTGTACTTGACCATGTGCAGGGATCAAATGGTCAAACGAACTATCAATGTTCAAATCACATGGTTTCAGTTAGGAGCTATCCCCTCAGGGACCTTTTTGCAGTTTGCAGTTACATACAATAGAAGGCAGTCATGTTGGAGACTGAGATGACTAACCAGCCTCAGGGGGAAATTGTGGCAACGAAAAAGAGGGACTTAGAACTTTGTGAGTAAGAAAGAAGATGAAGAAAGCGGAGTAATAATCTCTAAAAAGAACTGAAAAAAGGAGGTGAAGGAGGTTTAACTCTGGGGCTAATGCAAAACAGCATGCTGTGTGGGAATAATAGTGGATGTGAACATGAACTTCCCTTGTGTGCAAACTGGATTGTTCCTTGTTATTGTAGAGCAGAAGAGGCAAGAAGAAGCCTGGCCAATTTATATGCATGTATGAGTTGCATTTCTGCGTGTTATGGTGGTGAGGGTGGCTGAATGAGGTAGTTGTAAACTGATAAATGAGAACAGAGTGTTCACCAGAGCAACAAAAAAAGATTACATGCAGGAGTTTTCTTCCCTGTGCATGTACAGGCTCACACACACTAAAGAGATAGAGAGGTTACAAGAAATCCACAGAACTTCTGACACATGTGCATGCAAGCTCCAGCCTGTGAAAAACGTCCAAACTTATTTCCACATGATCTGTTAGAGAAATCCGAAACATACATTGTCTTTACGGGGCAGATATTATCAGAAATCCTGCTCATAACAAATACAGCTAGGGTTTTTTTTTTTGCATAAGCCAGAGTTTATTTTATTTCAGTGCTTTTTCTTAACTTCTCAGAACACTCAGCTTCATGAGCTTAAGTAATACATGCTGCAGCACATCTTTAATTAACAGAGCATTTTCCAAAGAACTAATGAAGAAACTGAAAAGGTCACACCCATACACGCAGGTACATACAGTGTGACTCAGTAGAAGTTCTGACTTATTAGAGTGCTGTTATAAAAATGGATTCTATGAATCAAGGCAGTTTTTTTTGTTGCATGTGTGCATTTATTTAAACCAACCCAATTCTATAAAATACATTTTTTTCCAACTGAATTGGTGCTAGAGCGAGAAGAACCAGAGTGTGGTCAGTGCATCTCATCTCTAGAGGTTTCATGGTGTGATAGAAATACTTCTGATGCTGTTAATGCTTGTGCCTCCCAGGGCTTCACTGACTGATGCAATCTGGCAGGTGTATGAACTTTTTTCACCTGGAAATGAACACAGTAAATACCTGAAGAGAGGATTTTTATGTCACCTTAAAGACCTGAATTTTGGATAGAGCTGCTATTTCATGTGAGTTGTCCTTTCCCTTTTTAGTCCTTTGTTGAATTCAAATTCATGGGCTGTTTCTTTGATGGACACGATCTACCTGGACTGGATCCTTCAAAGTCCGTAGAAATAAGGAGACCAGAAGAGTTTTAGCTTTGAATACAAACAGGTCCAGCCTTCCGCGGCGTTCACCTCTGGATTGTCGCTCATGAGAATACAGAGTGGAATAAACGTGACAACCACCGGGAGCATGAACAGATAAAAGCAAATGTAATGGTATAAACGCCACCATTTGCACATATCTGATGTTACTGCTGTTTTCAAATATCCATTACTTTAACAATGTCCATAGCTGTATATTGGTTATTTATTCTCCAGGTGCCTAGTTTTTTTACATTGTAAAAAAAAAACTTTACACTACAGTATTTTTTTCATCTTTGAACTCTTTACTATTATGTTATTCTTATACAGTCCACATCTGTGTGATAATTTTTTCTATAATCTTTTTGCTGCTGAAAACACCAGAATTCCCCCATTGTGGGACAATAAACTGATTTTCTATTCTATTCTATAAAAAGGTTAGAAAGATACGAATAAATAAAAAAAATTGATGTATAAAAATATATCTGCAAAATCTCTTATTAATCTCTTATTTTATTAATTATCATTTTATTAATTTCCTTAATTTCAGACTGAACTATTCACCCACTTGTATTATATTAAACTGCACTTTCAATATTCACCACTGTTTGGCTCCAAGTACCTTTTTCCTCTGATCGTGGAGCAGCCGGCTTGTTTGGACTCGCAATGAATCCTGGGATAACCAAGGCTACGTAGGATACACCAGACCCATCCTTCAAATATGGCAAAAAGAAGGATGCATTTGTCAGCCGCATATCGAGGACTCTTCGGCCATGCTAGGATGTAATCGGCCTACGAATCTGGCCTTCGGAGGACGCAGCCCCTGAATTTGAAATCAGCCAGTGTTTTGCTAGTGGAAGGTTTTTTTCTATATATAGTTTCAAGGTATGCAGTAAGTTGCAGTCAATAGTTCAGGTGTATTGCTATATTCAGCTCAGACACCAGACAATCAATAAAGATGAGTGGCCCAAGTTTAATAGCTGATCTTAGGAGCAACCCTTGATGATTGGTTGCTGTTTGCAGAAATTAATTTTTTGGGAATAAATTGAGCTCAAACGCACAAAATAATAATTTCATTATCAAATTAAAAAGATTTTAACTCAACCATCAGACTTTGAATATTAAAATGAACTTGCAAATTCATGTAAATGTTGAGTTGAAATGTGCAATAAGTAAAGATTATAAAAAAGATCTTAGATTTAAATATCATGAAACCATCAAATTAACATTGTACTCTCATTCTAAATAAACATTTTAGATCTATGGTTTTGACCCTTTTTTTGAGGCTCTTGAGGGTTTGTGATAGTAAGCTTTTGTTCAGTTCCAGCTCTGGAGTAGAGATTGACTGACAGTGGCTTATTTTTAAGGCTGATGCCGATACCGATTATTCTGAATTCAGTTCGATATTTGGTGGGGCTGATACTTGAAGCTGATATTTTGTTTTTTCTTCCTTCCTTAACACAATAAAATGACTACAACTATATTAATAAATAAATGTTATGCAAGTCTCAGTTTAAACTAAATACAAAAGTGTATTGACAAATCAAAGAAGACATTAACAATGGATAGAAAAGGGTGGAGGTGGTTATGCATGCGTTTCACAGTATCTCAAGGCAACGGCTCTTAAATACACTAATGAATCATCAAAGGCATGCACATTTCTGGAATTGTCCATACAAGAAATAAATGGTAATATCGGCCAAAAATATTGGCTGGCCAATGTATCAGTCTACCTCAACTCTGGAGCCAACTGAAATACCTTCTAATACGTAGTTCAGTGATAAAATACCACACCTCTAACGTGTACTGGTATTTAAAGTCAATGTGTTAGAACATTCTTTAAATAATATGCGAGCTACCTCATTGACAGCGTGCATAATTCTAAAGTGTGTCTCTCCCCCAATTATGCTAACGTTTTGTTTTCATAAATAAACAAAAGATTTTAAATGTGATTAAAATTCAAGTATCTGTCTGTAGTGTATTAAAGTAGAAGTCCAGTCAGCAAGGAATAATCTATGGAACATTATGTATACCTAAAACTAGTACGTTTGCGGTGATTTAATTAATTTAGCATTAATCAGTAAAGAAATTTAAAAAAACTATTTTCGTTACGATCACTGAGTCTGGGTAGTGCCATTTTTGCCCAAATATAGTAATACCTCACTCCTGACATCTTCCGGCAGTGACATCATGTTGCTGTAAGCTGAAGGCAATTCTCCACTTAACAAGCTAAATAAATGGGAACTACTAGACACATCTGCAATCAACAGCAATTTGATTGCAGATGTGCAATAATAACCGGATGTGTCAAACAAAGAATTTGAGAGTACTTCACCATTGAAATTCGCGAGAGTTATAGTTAAACTATAGTTAAAAAAATGTTTTCAAGACTTGGAAAATAGCGTGTTGTGACAAACACCAGATACAGAACTAGGACTTGCTCGACAGCCAATACTGCACTGTGACATCACAAACCGGTAGGTGGAGTGCTCTTTGACAAACATGGGTGCCTCCAGTAAAGCACATTCAAATGAAAATTACTCTTATTTAAAAACACTTATCATTTATTGAACAGTAATAATTTCATATTTTAAGTACTTTCAGAAGTTTGAATTCTGAATCTGACCAGACTTCTCCTTTAAAAGCCAGTCCTGGTATGTGGTGCAGTGTCTAAGCCTGTCTTGAGCTCAGTCCACGTTAATTCTAATGTTTAGCAAAAAGGAAATGTTCAGCTCTTGTCAACATATAAAGAAAGTTTTCATTACAGGAATCATTTGCTTTTTAAAAAGTCTCTGTGTGGAGTATATTTGTTGAGTAGATATCAGTAGAATATTTAGACACTCTCACTCAAACCACAATTATAAAACAGATGTTTTTTTCTGCATGCATTTAGCTCAATTCTGTTTTTTTCAATGAGCTATAGATGAAGGCTGAAAATGTAAACAATGGGAAAGGAAAGGCTTAGCAGTGCTGCAGCTGATGCATATTTCAACTTTGGTCCCAATGGTAAAACAGCTCCTATTTTAAGGTCTTAAAAATAGAACTACATTTTCAGAAATGTCTAATTCTGACAGAATCTATATTATTGCCTTTGAAATTATGTGGCAACAGTTTAACCAGTATTTGAGAACTTGCAGTGATCTGATTATGTCCAGATTAATTGAAAGAAAATAAGGAAATAACACTTCCGTGCAGCTTGAATAGGAAGCAATTTTGCAGATCCTAACTTTAAAGTCTATTGTTTGGCCATTCCTGATTTGTTCTCAGTACAATTCTGTTTTTGGATCAGAGCACTGCACCACAAATAACTTCAAAATAATGGGTAAATATTTTTGATGAGCTGTTTTATAAAGGATAAAAAGAACCAGAGTTTATCCTATTACTATTTTAAAAAAACATTCAAGCATAAACATATTCCCAATCTTTGAGCAATATGTAAAAGCTTCAACATACTTCCCCTGCTGTAGTCGCTCTATAAGAGCAGCTAGTTATAGTACAGTTCACTTTGACTTAAAATTCTGTTGAATTTCACCATGTACCGGTAATTTCATAAGAGTTTTTTTTCTCCAATATTTTGAAGAATGGATGATTCAGCAGCAACAGGTTGAATCAGCTGAGAAAGTAACAATAAGGACAAAGCCATGTTTGCTGTGTTGGCTACTCTCATGAAACAGGGGAATGTCACACCTCTGGCTCAAACACACACATAGCTATGTGATCGAAGTGAGAGCTGAGCTGATCCACTTCAGAGTTGATTGTAAACACTGTGGATCAATCAGGACAGGGTGTGGCTCTTTGTGCATGCTCTCAGATCTTAAGAAAGTTACCAGCTTCAACACTGGTCATCATGAAGTTTTATTAGCTCTGCTTTAAACTGAACTCAGGGTTTCCCCATTTTGAGAGCAATTGAGTGTAGTAAATCTTACTAAATATTGTTCATTTTTGAATGTTTTTTACATGGATTGAGCAACAGAAATAACTTAGAGCCAATGGAAACTGGACTGAAGTCAGTCTACTTTTTTTGCTGTTATTTCTTAAGCAGAACCATGTCCAACAGAAATCTTCTTGAGGTTTGAACTGCTGTTGATTGAAGTAAGGAGCAATGTACCCGTCATATTTGCCCTTGTTTGTAGTCCTCTAAAGTTTAATAAGGATTTTTCTAATGGATTTTTCAGATCGTTTTAGCAGAAAGTATGACAATCTTAGTAATTGGTGATTTTTAATGTACATGTTTCTGTGACATGAAGCCTCTGGTCAGGGATTTTTTTAAAAGTCCTAATTTACAGGGTTCTGTGGTGTGTTCAGGGTACATAATTAACTCCTCAACAGCAGAGGGATTCTCAGATGCTTTTATTTCCCTTGAGCCCACACTGGGCCTGTGGTACAGTTCTTTGAGGTGACTAACAGCATTTTTTATTTCTCAAGCACTTACATTTCAGACATACTTGCTCCTTTGATTTCAAAAAGACTGAGGCTGCACTACTGTAAGCCATGGTTAAATGACTCCACCTGTGTGCCTAGGCGATACTACAGATGGGCTGAGAGGAGGAAGAAAAAGGAAAAATGTCATGGTTCAATTTAAATACTTTAAGAAATGGTGTGGGCTGTTATCAGGGATCAGTAAAGATATGCAAAACTGAAGTTTAATAGACACTAAATATTTAGAAACAGTAACAGGCCGCAAGTTCTGTTTAATGTGTTTAATAGACTAGTAAGTCCTGTTGAATCCAGTATTGCTGCATTTTCTCAAATTTTTGTGTGACAGCTTCCCAGAGTTTTGGTTGAAGGGACCTTCTCTGAACTCAGCTTGTTCTGTTGTTTTTTGAGATGTTTGACCCTGTATCTCTCAGTGATCTGAGTCAGTTAGGATCTTCTGTCCTCTAAAACATTTTCCCCTTAATTGGGGATTATCATTTGTTTATCTTCAGGCTGTTTTCCAAGCTTTTTTAGACAGGCCTTTGCTTAAAAGTAAAACCTACATTCCGAAGTCTTAGAAGGTTATAAGCCAATATCAAATATGGCATTTTTGTCAAAGATATTGAAAGTAAGATTTTGAGCAAACTTATCTGGAAGCAAATAATTTAGAGAAAATTAAATCTGGTTTTTAGGCTGGTTTACAGCACTTAAACAGCACTTTTAGGATTTTTTTATTATTCTCCATTATAGCTGCTCTATTGTTTTACTACTCTTAGATTAAACAGCAGCATTTCAAACTGTCAATCATAACTTATTGCTTTCGGGCCTTCGCAACCATTTTAGCAGTAAGGTTAGTGGCCTACATTAATTTAAATCATATTTGGAAGGTTGGTATTTTCTTTGCATCTTGGTTCCTATACCTCTGATCTTTCCTCATTTGGTTGTGGAGTTCCACAGGGTTCTATTTTTGAGTCTTTTTCTGTCCTCGTTGTATATACTGACCTTTGGGTCAGTTATTGGAAAACATGACATTTAATTTCATTGTTTTGCAGTACCACCTTTAAACTCAGGGATTGTGCAAATTCTGTTTAAATGTCTTATGGAAGTGAAGGATAGGCTGTCACAAAGTTGGCTAAAGCTAAATGCTAAAACTCAGTTTTTGGAAATTGATTTGATGGCACTTCCTTGGGCATATTAAGCCCCTGCAGCGTTTTTGCTTACTAGCATGAAGAACTGCGAACATAAGACTCCTGTGTTGGGGTCACAGCACTGGTTTTTAAATGTGTGAATGGATTAGCTCCTTTCAAGAATTGTTTATTGTGTACAGCACTTAGGACGGAGGTATTACAGTGAATGTGCTATGTAAATAAAGTTAAGATTAGAAAGTAAACCAATTCTTTTTCAGTCAATTATTCATTGCTTTAATGTTATTCTGTTTCTTTCTTTTTTCCACATGACTTCATCCAGAAGATTCACAGTTGGAAGATACTCCACCGAATGGAGAAACTGAACCAGAAGCAACAGATCCGGTGGTTGATGGAACAGAGAGTGGAACAGTTACAGTAAGACAAATGAATATGCACCCTTTTTTTAATTTGCTTTAGTTGTTTATAAATTGTACAAGATGTTATATCAAAAATAAAGGTTAACAATAATCTTATTGCTACTAGTGGTTGAGGGTGAGTTAATGGCTGCTGAGGTGGAATAAGCCTAAGCAGATTTTCTTTCCTGCTGATTCAATGATGTACTGATGTAATTCAGAAAAGTGTCTTAAACTTAACTAACTAGTTATCCTTATCTACATCCTTGTTCTGAACTGCAAACTACATAGACACCCTCTCAAGATTCAATTGTTTTGATTGTTTGTTAAAAACAGGAGGCACCACAAACAGACAGTCAACCTGAGCCAAGTGATGACCCTGTGCCTGCAGCTGACCCTGAACCAGTGACAGACCCTATTTCAACAGCTGAACCAGAGGATGACTCTGAACCAGCAACGGACGTTGATTCAGCAGCAGAACCTGAATCGACAACTGAGCCAGTGGCTGACCCTGGAACAACGCCTGAGCCTGAGCAAGCAGAAGAACCTGAAGAAACACCAGCCCCAACAACAGAGCTGGCAGAACCTGCTATAGCAACAGAGAAACCACTTTATACAGAAACGGACACAACAGTCGAGTCTTCTGTAGATGTCGCAGAACCAAGTCAGTTTACAGAAGAACCAAACATCACACCTACTGCTGATGGAACAGTAGCTCCTGCACCAGACGCATCTACCACATCACAAGGTATTAAAGAAAGAAGAACAATCTGCTTATTTTTGGATAAAAGCACCCTGTCAGTTAAACATTAGCTTATTTTCTATGAAGCAACTTTATTTAGTGTGCGATTGTACTAGCTGGTTGGAACCTCTTTTGTTTTTAACTCTGCACTGTTTCCCTAGTTTTAACCATTACCCACCCACAGTACTCTGATAGACTAAGACCTGGACACGGTAGAAAAGTACTGCAAATTATTTATGTTCAAGAAAACAGAAAAAAATACTGAGGGAGGGTTAAAAGGTACTCAGCCGGTATCTAGGGGCCCAAAGTAAGGAAGAAAATACTCCCAGCTTTTATGCCATCCTCACAGGGATCATGAACTTTTACAGAACTAATGGCATTTTATAAATTCTATTTTATTTGCGGTGATGTTCTCCCTGACATTGTAATAATGGATCCTTGTCCATCTCTGTTAATGGACAGTTAATGATTTAGATGCGGGTTCTAAGGGACATGAGCAGACAACAGCTGCTGTAGATGAAGAAACCACCGCAGCACCAGCTGCTAAAATGGTCAGTGCTTGTTATGTGCAGCAACTAACTTATTTTCTTTTGTTACAAATCTTTTCTGCTGTTTTACGTTTGATTTGTTTTTGTTTTTTTATAGCCAGATGAAGCCACACGCGAAACAATTTCAGATTCAAAAATGGAAGACACAAGTAAGAATTTAAATGTTTGCTGCAATTTTACAATACATACTGTACACACATTTAGTTAGAAGAAAAACGGACATGACTCTGAGGGATATTGTTTACAACACCTGTATGTTTTCAAGTCTCAAGAGGTTTTTCACATTTTGTTTAGTTGTAACTACGAATACGAGTTTTTTGTGAGATGCAACACGAATCAGATTACAGTCATCTATTGAAAGATAAAGGATGTCAATTTTTCATCATCTTTTACAATTCAAAATAAAAAAATTACAGCTGCATGTCTTTTAGGGATATATATCTCTCTCAGCTCTCTACATCAAGAGACACAAAGTTTCTTATTTTACTTTGCAAAATTACACCAGCTCAGTCAGAATGAACAAATGGTGTCTGCAAACATCAAATTACAATGGTTAACATACTCTCAATTTAATTTAGATGAAGACACACAAGCAGCTGGTTGACAAAAGGTAAACATTGGAAACCAGAAGGTTCAGCGGCTTCTAAAAGGAGATGGCTGTTATCACAGGTCTTGGTGTTTCACGATTTTAACTGAGAAGCCTTAGTTTGAAGCTTATTGTTCCGGGGTGAAACGAGTGACTTTAGGAGGAGATGAGATCCTGGTTGTGAGTTTCTGGTGATACAGTGGAATGGGACGCTGGGCTGGTAGAGACATGATTTTTCTGGGGGCAACCTGTTGAGAAACTTCTTCAACTTGGAGACGGTACAACAAGAAGATTAATTAGAAAGTTGTAGCAGAAATCTCTAATGTTCCTTAGGAAGAAAAAAAACTAGGAAATCCACTTAAAACTTGGAGCACTTGACTTAACCAACAACCGTGGATTATCGATCATCAAACAGCTCCTTAAGAAGGCTGCAGCAGATGATTGCTCACAGGTGTGCTGCTTCCAGCTGATCTAACAGAGATCCTCAGAAGGAGCGAGAGCACTCACCGCACCACACAACTGGTATCACACACCATGATCATTACATTACTGGGACATTCTAACCCATAAAAGGATAGTTTCGTCTGTCAAAGCAAAATGAAGAACTAATGTACCCCCCCTTCCCCTCCTAAATGTATGTGCAGGTTTCTGTTGGATGACCTCATACATCCAAATGAAAACATTAATGCTTATGGCTGTAATTTGACAAAAATCTGAATATAATATGATAAGCTATATAACAAGTTTAGTGTATAATGCATGTATATAATGGCAACCTGCAAATGGACTGTTTGGAAGGGCCAGATGGCTTACACTTTTCTGGAAAAAGAGAACAGACCCTTCTAAGATACAAAGACATTGGTGATTACACACCAAAGACAGCTAATGCAGTCAAAGCATTAATCTTTGCACCATAAATAATCAACCTGAATATATTGATTATTGTAGAATTTTGATGTTATAAACCTCATAAAAAACCTCTGTTTTAAAATGACATAATGTACAGAGAGCTGAACATATTCTCAAAATGACTATGGTTTTATTGATGCTGTTAAACTGCCTCATTCCTGTTTAACCTCCACCCCCCCCTTTTCGTCACAAGGACAAAACATATAAAGTAAATGTGCCATTTTATCACATAATGTAAAGACAACACACCCTTCTATTGCGTCTTGTACAACTATTAATATATATTATATGTGAAAATTTATTTGTATTACTATAAAACACTATTCGTGTATTTTTTTAATCTGATACAAAACAAAATAAAGATAAAGAAAAAACATTGTCTTAAAACCACTGTATTAAGTTACGTCAGCAAAAGGCAAATTTGATCTGAATAGCTTAAAGTCCCGATAGAGTCGAGACTATAAGCATTTTTCTCACACATGCAAAACTTATTTAGCCCCAACTGATGTCAGCGGGCAAACGGTTGTTATAGGTAATTTTGTCAAGATTGTTTTCCCACACTACCTTCCTTCTGGCAGAAGGTTTCAGTTTCCACAGCCTACTTTTTCCATGCCCTGTAAGACACTCACCTTTCCAGAGAATTTCCAGTCACAGAATCCAGTTTAATGCAACACTTCCCTGCTGTGTGATCAGTGTATGACAAAACAGTGGCAGATTTTATTGTGAAAGTCTTAATCACATAGCCAGGGTGGAAACAATTATACCAAAGAATTCCAGGTGAGGGCTAAATTACAAGTTGTACATAAACAGAACTAGTCAGTTAAGTTCCAATGTACGGTGAGGTTTGATTTTCTGTTGAATTTTCTGCTGAATACTTTTCTGTTTGTATACTTTCATTGACGCAAATAACCGTCACATTCAATCCCAAATAAATTCAAAAATACTCTGGAAAACAGATACAATATTAAAAGAGAAGAAAACCTTAAAGTGTTGCAAATAAAAGGAAAAACACATGAAAAGTATTTAGTTGTAAAATATATATTACAAAAAAGAATGTTTAATAGCTAAGCAGTCCTGTTGCTTTAACTGGCATGTACGTTTTATCCTGGCATAAAAGGTTTAGCTAGGATTTGTTTAACTCCCTTAAAGAGTTAGAAAAGTCATATTTGTCAAAAGATAGAAACTGACAGTGAATCAAGGGCTTTGTGGTTTTAGCTTTCCAATATCTATAATTATGAAACTTTTCTCGAAGAAATGGTGAACAAGTAAACAACTCCATAATCTCCTATCACTCAGGGGAGGAACGGGCAAGTTGTTTATTTGCACCTAACATAGAAAGCACCTAAGAGGGTTGGCTTCCTCATGGTTGAAAAAGCAGCTCCCAAACTCCAGGCTGCTGGAACTCTGAGCTTCCATAATTGGTAGAGACTCCTGGTTAGGTGTCGAAACATTATCAAAAAATCAAAAGAATGACAATAGGGAGTTACCACAGAGAGTTACTCTCTAAATGTTTTCCTTTCATGTTGGTTTTGTGTGCCGTCAGTTGAGTTTATTTTAAAAAATTATATTTTTTTGCTGAATTTGCACCTACCTAAATCATTTATTTGGCAATTAATTTGTATGTTTTATGTATTTCTCCACAGTTGGAAGTAGGATCTTCAAAAAGGTTGTGGATCAAGGTAAATTATTATTGAACTATATATGTTTTAATCATATTTATATTGATAATTTAAAATGTACTTTAGATTTCTGTTTCTTTACATGTAATAAATCAATAATGAATTAATGTAAAATGTTTTCTTTCTAGTGGTTTTGTTCCAGTTTTTTTTGTTTACTGTGTTTCAGGTGACTAAATTACACATTTCTAAAGGTTATAAAGTGGGATTAATAGTAGGCAAACATTAAATTGAGATCTAAATCTTTAAAAAAAAATGTGTTTTACTCACAAAGCCCTTTT